>NW_028301539.1:6712500-6872500 GCF_042242905.1 Orbicella faveolata | reverse complement strand
AATCCAAAAGGTCCACTGCGAATGACTGGCGGGACACAGGTTGACGTTCTGCGTTCGGATCGGGCCCGACGCGAGTGAAGCTCTTTTCGCGTTGTCTGAAAACCTGAGTTTTCGCTCTCGTTTCCTCTGCCGTGTCAACGCTAAATAACCCGTGTTACTAATTTCGAGGAACGTTACTGCTTGTTTTCTAGATCTCTTGTTATGTGAGATATTTCATTTTATAGAAACGTCGAGAAATCCGACGCGAACTCAAGCCAGTCGGCGAACATGTGAGTACCGTGAAATATCTTTTTGAAAGCTTATGTAAATAAAGACAACTTACACGAATTTCAATCGAAATTTTTCCTTTCAAGAAGTACTCAAATGTCAAATGGCTCATTATGGTGAAATTCTAACACATTTAAAAGGGTAGACACCATTAAAACTTTTGTAGCGTTTTCCATTTTCAGTCGTAAGATCAGTGAGTTACTTAGATCTTTATTAGTCGACACACTGATTTGTCGCGCCAGTCTGATTAAGGATCTGCTGATAATAAGTTCATTTACTTCATTGTACAACTCAGCGAGAAGGGGCAAGTTGCGTTTGTGGAAGCGAAATTCGGACAGGCAATCGTCGTCTTCAAACCATCGAAGTTAAAATCAGGGAAGGAATCATAAGCTTGGTCGAGATCATTAGAGCAGTTTAAATCGTACAAGAGTAGTTATCAAGAGTTGATTGCGAACTTCTTTCAATGAAGTCATCCTAGTTCATCCTGATAAACAGAGGACGAATATCAATAATGTCATTAAGCTTGACTGTGCGGAAACCGCGATTTTCGACGGTGCTGCTTAATGTTTGTGAATTCCCGCTACAACGGCGTTCCCTCCCCAGCCTTCTCGCAGGTTTCGGCGTCCCCGTCGCCGTCCGCGTTCCCCCTGCTTAGAGTCCCTAATAGCACTCTGGTTAGCCTAAATTAGCTTAGGTAGCTTGCGGTTAGCCTTTATACTGGGGTTAATTCGACTTCAACCCAAACAAGTCGTTTCAACCTGCAAAATATACCTGCCGGTTGAAAAGTGCAGCAACCCAGAGGAAGGCTTATCGATCAGAATAGCATACGGCCCGCTAAATTGACCAATCGCAGCCCGAGTAGTTCCTGATACAAGAGAGGCGTATTTCGTATCATAACCGAGTTACTTTCCTCGAGCGTTTTTTTTTTTTTTTTCTTTTCTTTTCTCTTCCAGGTGCGGATTTCATGCCAAACAGTTCGCTGAAAACATTGATTAGTTTATGCTAATATTTCCACAAACTCTTTCCTTTATTCGTATCTAAAGGCTTCAAAAGGCTAACTGGGTCACTGAAAATAAACTTCTGATTGACACTTTGAGATAGATCTTTATTATTATACATATAGAGCTAACAATACAATAGAATTAAGACATTAACATATTGATCGCGAGACGCCACTGAGATAAACTTCAGTGCACATTTTGCATAACAAACGTTTAAGGGCCAACTATTTCAGTAAACGAACTTTAAGCAGATCAATATCGTGGTTTAGCTGAAGACAGCGATGGGAATTAGGAGGTTTAAGACAGATCAAAAACAACAAACTTGAAGCCATGTTTTTTTTCAGATGACTTCCGTAACTGATGAGTGTGTTACTAGAGGAAAGTGATAACGCGGATGTCCACCAAGTCGAATAACCGTTCAGTTCTATAGCAAGGCTACAATCAGTTCTGGTGGTATTTATCGTCTTCGCCGAAAAGGAAACTTAGCTGGATCATTTGAGTGTCGAGATTCAGGGCGTTATTTTCAAAATATGCGCTCACGAGGTTCCTTTTCTCAGAAAAACAGAGAATTTGAACTAAACCATGCGCGCGCAAATAGACAAGACAAGACAACACAAGACAAGACAATAATCATTTCTCGAAAACAACATCTATATTCCTAGAAATAAAACTGAGATGATATTATTTAAAACGTAACTGCATAGCCGGCAATTAAGTAATAAAACGAGGATCGCTTTTCCTCTAAGCATAACATTTCCGCATGTATGTATCACAAAGTCTCGAGATTCCTATTGTAGCTATCGTCCGCGATAAAAGCTAGTGCGGATAAGCGAAACCTTGAGGATAAGGGTGATATTGTTATCTAGGTTGTTTCACGGCCATCTTGGAAACCTTGGCAGGCAGGACGAAGGCCTGGCAAGATGGCCTGTTGTAACCCGCGTGAGCCTTGAAAAATCCACCCAGTCCGTTGCCTTTCACGTTCCAGATGGAGACATTCATTGGAGCACCCGAGCCTTGATCGGTCCA
This sequence comes from Orbicella faveolata, assembly GCF_042242905.1. Classification (NCBI taxonomy): domain Eukaryota; kingdom Metazoa; phylum Cnidaria; class Anthozoa; order Scleractinia; family Merulinidae; genus Orbicella; species Orbicella faveolata. Next base: position 6,870,206 of record NW_028301539.1, on the reverse strand, counting down.
CAGAGCTGCAGTATCCAGCGCTCCTTCTGACAGCAAGTAACCGCGAATGCAGGCGTATTTGGCTGTAAACTGAGTCGAAGGCGGATCGTAGCCATTACAAGCCACATCACCCAGTGCTATGTAGCCGTAAGGAGCTTGAGGGCGCCAAAACGAACCATCCTGTTTGCCACCCGAACGCTTGTCATTCCAAACCATCTCGTAACCTGACGGTGGCATAATCAGATTGCCAGAACCATCTCTCGGAACCAAGGGCCACACGAGAATCACAGATGATGGAGGGATAACGTTTGTGTGCGCGGGAACAGCTACTTGGCCGACCATGTAAGCGCCTTGAGGGATGGACTTCACTTCAGCTTGAAACACACTAATGTCCATGCGTGCACCGGTGCCATGATCCATGTAAACTTTCTCCACTCGAGGTGCTGTTAACAAGCATAAGGGTGGCTGATTTAATGCCATTGCTTTGCTTGTCTAGCTATGTGCGGTGAGCCTACTTTAGTCTGGGAAGAATTTTGAACTTTGGAGGTGGAACAAACAAAAGCGAGCACCCGTCATGTCTGCGTGCGCGCGTGGTGCCTCTCACGACTTCAAAACCCAATCAGCGACTGACACGTGTATCATTGTTTTGTCACGGGACTATGGCATAGATCTCATTGATCTAAGTAAGTGGCAGTGATTAACTGATGGTACTGGTTTTGACACTCAAAAAGTATATATGAATTTGGCAAGAATTTGCTTGGGTGCCCTTGGTCAGAGTAATCAAACTGCCATGCCTAGGCAAATGCCTGCAGGTAGTGTTCTAATTGGCTGAAGTCAATGATACTATACATGTGAGTACATCTGTACATTCAGGGGAAGAGGAGAATGGGCTCTTTTCCAGGACAGCAGTGGGTAATTAAGCCTGACTTAGAACTACGCATCTCAACCTTCCACGTTACTTTTCACTGCTTTTGTCAACTTTTTCACTGTGCTCATTTTCAGCCGAAATGCAGTGGATGCTTTTCGGGTAAACGTCATCCATGCAAGAGGCCAAGTAAGGTCACCAGTTACAAACATTGCTAGAACAAGCTTCTTCCATATACAACAGGAAAATATCTGGCTGGCTGCTGTTATAAGGCAGAATGTTAATGCTGCTATGGTGTTTGAGTTCCTCAATCGCACAGTGGAGATTATGATTTCTTACTTTGGAAAAGTCACTGAAGAAGGAATCAAGAACAACTTTGTCCTTATTTATGAGGTCCTTGATGGTTAGTTCAATGTTTCTTTGTTGAATCTATTTCTCTACTGACTGTTTGGCTGACTGACTTACCGAATGACTGACTGACTGACTGACTGACTGACTGACTGACTGACTGACTGACCGACCAACTGACAGAGAGACAGACAGACAGAGGGACTGACTGACTGATGAAAGGATGAACCGACAGACTGAGTGATGGCCTAATGGACTGACTGACGGGTAAGAGCAGTAATTTCAGGCTTGATTCAACTTTTAGTAATTGATCTGGTGATTTTTCTATAGAGTTTGTCTTAACTGTAGACCTTATAGAATTCCTCTAACCAAAGTACTTGACATTCATGATTTTGCATCAATACTAACCTTAAAGTGCACCTAACCCTAATTTTTTTTTTTTTTTTGCTAAAACGAATCCACTTGTTATTTGAAGCATTTGGGCAAAAAAATTTTGAAATTTGTTGAATCCTCGATTTTCTATGCCCTTTCAAAGTCGCGCCTGTAGTGTTACACGACCGCGTTTCAAGGAGTCTGGGACGGCGGTTGCTGATGACGTCTACCCAGGAACCAAACACAATGGTGCCTCAGTCAGCTCTCTGTATTTGCTCGAGAAAATGGAAAACAAAACTAATCGTTCCAATACATTTTGGGACTGAAATATCCAAGTTTTGTTTCAGAAGCATTTCTTTTTCGTCACTGGAGTCAGAGTTAGGTTTCGATTCGCAAGACACCGAAATAAACTTCGATCGAGCACGTTCAATAACTGTGAACTCACTGCTTAGAACTTTGAGAACAATTTGCTATATTTCAAGCTGCGACGGGAAAGACTTCTTTACGGACGAGCTGTTTGTATATTAGGAATGGAAAGCTAGATACGAAGTGGAGGAGCAGGCAAACGAAAATCAGGAAAGGAAACTCAAGGACTGCTTTGGATGGTAATTTTGTCACCTAAACACAAGACTCCCATGCGTGTTTATAACCTGTTTACATTTGTCCGTAGCGAGAATGTATTTTGTCAAGGTATGGTTGTTCTATTAAATCCAGTTTGTGTTTTACTTTCTGGAATGCTTCATGTTTATAAGAGCGACGTAAGTGTTGCAGTTACACTGGCTTCGATCGATTGAGAATCGTAGAATTGTTTGGACCTGTATTTTTGAAGCTACAGGAAGCAGGGTAAAAAAAACATTTCATACAATTACCGATTTCACATTGCCGCACGTTTTTAGTCATAACTCCAAATAACCAGTGTAAATTTTTTTCAAAGTTTGCAGTGAAATTCGTCGGATAAGCGAAATGGATGTGTTCCCTGAGCGGTCCGCAGATAATGTTACGCGGTCATATTTTTGACGCTAATGTACAGAATGTTTGTCGCACTACTGATTTCCAAACCTTTGAAAAACTCTGTGAGTGTAACAATTTTGTTATCATGTAACTCTAAAGGATTAATCTTCGACTTTAATCTAAATAGAACGAGAAATAAGTGCTGGTTGGCGGCGTTCAGTTGCGACCTATTTACACATCACTGATATTTGGTCGTAACGCTTCTGGATTGATCACACAACTTTGCCGGCTATGTTATAAATACTGCGGGACTGGAAGATATAGGTTGTCGGTAGTGTTTCGACAAATTGCTCGTCGGCTTTAAGCAGAAAATTTTGAAAATAGCGTTTGACAGTCTGCGGAACAAATTCCAGTGAGAGTTCTTCAATGGTTCTCACAGACTCAGTTCGCGTGTTTCGGTTCAACAAAATCAACCATCGTTATGTCTTTATTGTACCATTGACCCATCATCGCTAGTAAATTGTACAGTATATCTTTTTTTAGATCTAGGATATTGCTGCAACAGCCGATACCACTTCTGGAAGGCATTTCTGCGCACTTTTCGAATGTGTATTGCACCATCCTGAAGGAAATCAGAGGACGTGAGATATTCGATCTTCCTGGGTAGACGTCGACAGCGCGGAAATACGTTTTCTGGGGCGCGATACAGTATTTTGCTGGTCAGCGGTACACCTTAACAAAACTACAAAATGTCTGCAACTTTTACATTGTTTATGCAGCGAGTCTTGTCGACAGTCAAAAAGATACAAAACTTAGAGCGCACACTGTAAACTTAGCTTTTAGACTCCGCTCATTTGTTGGTTAGTTCTTAGTTAATATTATATATTGTGCCAAAGCAAAACTGAACTTGCACACGGTGTGAAATTGTTGTTGTTTCGTGAGAGTTCATGCTCGTAAGCGGCGAGCCAGTGGCGATTTACGTTACGAAGTGGGCTAAGGCTAAACCTAGGCAGCTTTTGTGTTGCTGTAGCGGTGTTCTGAGGACATCAACTTCTCAAGTTTGTTGAATTGATGGGCTTGAACCGTATGAATCGGTATGTCAACGGCATTTTGATCAAATTCGTCGGGAAGACATGCTCGTGTTCGTACACTTGTTCGATTGGGGACACTCACGTAGGTAAACACGGTCATCCTGTCCTCAGTCGGTATCACCGAATACACCGATTCCAGAAAAAAACCGGAAGTTGCACGCAAGCGAGGCTTAATAGCCCTCGAGCTTTCAAAATGGCGGACGAAATGTTGGGGAAGGACGAAAAAATTCGAATGTATGTAGGTTAGAACTACTTGTCTGGAGCAAATGTGGTAAAGAAAAGGAAAAGAGTTGGACGCAAGTGTTGTGCGGCTGCAAATTCTAATAATCGAAGCAAAAACCGACCTGATTTATCATTTCCACGACTGAGCTTCCTTCGGACAAGCTAGCCAGATAAACAAAGAAGAAAAAAGTGGGAAATACTTATGCAAAGGGGAGATGTCTATTTTACCTCGGTAGGAAATAATTTTTGTTTTTCCGAGCACTTCTTGCCAAGTGATTTTAAACTGAGTACACTTTTTGAAACTGGGAGCCGTACCCTCGGCGTTCCCTTGGGCAAAAGTTGATGAGGAATCTCTGTGTAGAGCAAAATATATGATGCATCTGAGTCTGGCATATGAATACCCATCAGCTTCAATCAACTTAGGAATTAATCAGTTTTCATGCCTCTGAGGTGAACAAAAAAAATTTCCCAAAAACAATGTTGAATGTGGAAGGGCATTAGTGATTTAAATACAGCCATTGATGAATTTTGAATATTTTTTACTCGCTTAATATTTCAGCAAGATCTGGCTTTTAGGTTCAATGTTTCAGAACTAGTAGTGTGAGATAAATTATTGCATGGGCCAATTTCCTGTACTTGATGTTGGGGAGCCAGCCCATGAATTATTTACCTGAAGTTTTCCTAGGCTGAATTTGAAAACATAAGGTGCAGAATAGACTGCAGAGAGATAACAGGTCAGACACCCAAGACCTGGACATCCAAAAGTGAACTTTACTCTGAATAAGTCTGACAACACATTTTAAGGCCTAGTAGGAATTTTCCTTAATGTCGTAGATTTGATAGACAGCTTGCACTGGCAAGCAGGAAGGTTATAATCTTCATCCATTCTATGCAACCAAGTAAATCAGAACTGACTATAATTTTAATGCCAATTTTCTAAGGAAGACTGTTTTCCAACCATGAACCAGAACTGCAAATGTAAGAATACAAGCTGAAATGGCTATTAGGAGAATAAATGGATGGCATGTATTTGATGGTGTAACTCCACTAAGGTTGTGTACAGTTGTTAATCAACCCTGGATAGTGAGCTATTTGCTTGTAAACTGGCAGAAAAAAGTTATCTGATGTTTATTTGTCATTTGGTAGTGACTTTAAACAGAGTACATGATATTGTTCATCAGTGGTAATTAAATATTTGGTGATTTCCACCATACTGAAATTGTGCATTATGTGGCTTCATGTTCTATTTTCTGGCACAGGGTGTAACATAGAAGGACACATGGTAGAGCTGGTGTATAATTTTGCTAATAACATAAAAGTGCAATTGAATTTGACCTCATTGAGAATTTTCTACATTGTATGATCTTATAGATTCCCAATTGTTTTGAACTATTTTGAAATATTTATTCAAATATTCATCACCAGAGAAAAACTGGAAGTAGCTGAATTTTCTCATATTAGATGCTGGACAAAATTTTTGGACCTTTGATGTACATTATTTATTCTGGCTTTAGCAATAATCACATCGTGTAAGGCCATCTCTAAGCATTAGGTAAGCCAATTCATATATAATATATTTATCATAAATTGTTCAATATTCTTTAGCATCTCCCTCCACCATTCTATGTCCAAGGCATTTTGCTCATTAAAAATTTGCAGTTACTTTCAATTTATAGCCAGGACATTCCAAAGTCTGTTCACAACAAAGAGTAGTTGTTGTACATTGTACATCATAAACTGAAGTTCATATGACTCTTGTTTACTTTTAAACCAGTGTCAAACATTTTGCTTATTGATTTTATAAGGCAATCTTTCAGGGTCTCACTATCCATAACAATGACATTCCTAGCTTAAATTATTTCATGGAGATTACCCTTACTTGGGTCTGTAACCTCAGTCCAGCTGGGGGACCCTGGGGAGGCCCCCAAAATTTCCCTTTTCTCTTGAACAAAAAAAAAAGCATTTTGTTACTTGCACCTTCGTCGATCCCTGTTGATGCATTATTTCAATGTACTTGTTCATTACTAGTTGCTAGTTTTCTACGCCACCTTTCATGGCATGTGACTGATAGTCTTTGTTACACTGTAGTACACGTCACTGATAATTTTATTGGTGATTTGACTGATGAATCAGCTTTGTGATTGCGTCCTACCCTGTAACGCAATGATGCTGTCACTGTACCGAACCCTTGCTTATACCATTCTTGGCGAGTAGATCGTGGTCTTGTTTGATACTCTGATTAGCATCTTTTGAACTTTTAAAAGGATTTCCCTTTATTCTTTAACACCGATTGTTAATTTATGAAGAGAGATTGGATGTTCTCAAACTTGAGAAGACTGAAGTCGTCAGTGAAAAATGAATCAGCCGTAGGAAATTTTTTAAAGTGTTTTGTTGCAATATTCCCGATATCCGACACAATTTTTAAATTTACTTCCGTATGTTCTTTCGATCTCTTGTTGTAGCTTTAGTAAAGCATTCTTCGGGTCAGGGTCGTAAACTTTTACAATTTTCATTTCATTCAGATTCTTTTTCCTGAACCGACCATGAACAAAGTTCTTTTAGGCAATAAAAATGGTGAGAACAGGTTGTTTTTGCGCATATTGGAGATCGAGACAATCGAAGGATGGAAAACATAACCGTCTAAAAGTTCCTTTATTTTGCCCCTTTGATTTATACGGCGACTTTTAAGCCAGAATTTCGATTGGCTGAGTGTCAAGTTTTCAATGTTCTTCGCTCACACTGACGCCGGGAATATCATCAGCAGAGAGATTGGCCTTTCTTCTTCGTTCGCCATGTTGCTTTAATTACCGCGAGGGCTATTAAGCCTCGTTTCGGTGCAACTTCCGGTTTTTTTCTGGAATCGGTGTATTATAGACCAAGTTGGCTGAAATCGAAGCAGTGCTTCGTATAAATCATGGACACGTTGGTGTAACAAGTGCAGGACTGAATCCCCAAAAGGGTTCAAAATCTGGCCTCAACTCGAGGAAGAATTCACCGAGGTATGTTTTATCATAAAATATCCAATTTTAATTATACTGTACTTCAGGAAGCTTGAGGCTGGCGAAAATAAAATTTTAAATTTACATGTTTATTATTGTTTCTTTGTTTCTTGTCATAATTTCGAATTATTGCAGTTCTGTATTTTGCTTTAAGCGCCTCTAAAGTGTGAAAATTATTTCAAACTAGTTGCATAGCTATTAGAGTTTAGAAAACAAGCTATTTAGCTATTAGAAAAAACCACAAGAGGTACATGACATCTGATTATCTTAAGATGGCAGAAGACATGGAATACAAAACTGTTAAAAGGGTAATTAAAAATGCATGCATTTGTTATTGTAAGACAATAAAAATACCATAAAATCTGGGTAATAACAACTTCCAGTTAAAACTCAATAAATGAATTTCATTTTTAGTTATAAATAGGCTATCCCCCATGTATTCACACAACAATCCTCTGATTATAAGGCCACCCAGATAATTTCTGACCACATAACCTTGGAGCCTGAGACTCTGTATAACTTTCTAAAATTAATATTTGTTTACATATTACTATTATCTGGATTTCCCTATAGAAAACTTCTTCTATTGTACATTTTTTTTCTATTTTGGCTCAGCAAAAATCCTTTTAGATACTGTCCATGGATGATTTCCACATCATCAATGCTGTAAAAACACCAACTGAGAGAACACTGACCAATGCTCTCCATATGGCAACTCCTCTCCTGAACATTCAGCCATCTGTTGATGGTGGGGAGAGGCAGGGGGCAGGAGCCCGGGAGAATAGGGGGCAGGAGCCTGGGAGAATAGGGGGCAGGAGCCCGGGAGAATAGGGAGCAGGAATCTGGAGAGAAATGCAAAATGCTAATTTTTGTCATTCATAATCTAAGGCTTCAAACACTTTCAAAAACAAGAACTGAAAATGTTACTTGACTTTCATTTAGTGTCTTTAGAGACTACTAGGCCGACGGACAAAGAAAAATTCACCCTTGGGCTCAAAATGAGGCTTAAAATGAAACCCTTTGACAGTGGTTACATCATAGGTCATTCACTTGAAAGATGTGGGTAAGAGTAGCAAGGCTAAAAATGAAGGAAAAAAGGAAAAGGAAATGCCTAAGGACTGTACAGCTAAATGATGAGGATGTGTTTTGAGTCTCTTAATTTACAGGGGACAGGAGCAGGACAAACAAGGGTGGGAGTCAAGAGATAGAGGTATGGGAAGTGGGAGAACAGGGTATGGGAAGTGAGAGGTTCTGACTCCACTGTCCCTTCCCCCACTTGATGCAGTACCTTGTCCCTAAGTAAAAGGTAAAGTCTGCATAGAGCCAGGTGGCCCATCAGGCCAGGCTTATCTCGGTTTCTGTAGCATGAACCAACTAGGAGTATTTCTACTACCCCCTGGATAGGATGCTAGTCAATCACAGGGTTACCCCCAGCATTAAATTCACCAGTACCCATATGTACACCTTTGTGGAGAGAGGCACCCTAAGAGTAAAAGTGTCTTGCCCAAAAACACAACACAATGTCCTTGACCAGGGCTCTAACACGGACCGCTCCATCCATTGCTGAGCGCACTAATCACAAGGCCACTGCACCTCCCACCTTGTCCCTTAGGCCTAACCTTAACCCTAAACCTAAAAAAAAAGGAGTCTGTAGATTTCAGTCAAGTTTACCTCTTTTATCACTTGTGTATTTGAGACAATGTCCAATTTCCTCGCTTTCTGCCATTCAGTTTACAGTACCAAAGCCTGATTTTAAGCGATTCACAACTACTGATGGAACTTGTTTTTGCAACTTACAACTTCAGACTTTGCACAAAATTTCTCACTGGAGAAAAGCAATGTTGTAGATCTTAAGTGATGAACTAAATGCAATAAATGTTAATTTGTAAGAAGAGTATCTGTTCTTTAATACATGCTTTTGTGTCTAGTATCTGAGTTAGATGTAGTGAAGATATATTACCAATGGTTTGTAGATGACAGAAAGCCACATAACGAGCCAGACGTTCTTAGCAACCAAAAAACAGACCTGGGATCCCGTGGAGATGTAGAACTTTTAGTCCTACATCTCCACGGGATATCCAGTGGCTTGCAACATTCCAGTGTAATCATATCCCTGTCGGTGATCATTTATGTTCCACAAAACGCGTCAAGTTTTGCACGAATGTGTCATAATCCTAAAGTGTGAAATTATATTTACTGTAAGACAATTCCATCGTGTCAGAACCAGGTTACTTTTGTACACAATTACTCTCACTGAAAGCAATTATCGCTAACCACAATACAACCGCAAAAGTCTTGGGATGACAGCAACCTAACAGATAAATGACATCACCCCATAGCAACTGGACCTGGCGAATTTTTGAGCTTCCGGTTAGCTCTGGCTCGTGATGTTCAGAGACACAGTGGCATAAACAAACCCACTTGTTAGCCAATTTATCACAGGAAAAAAAATAAATGCATATAATTATATATATATAATTTATTGCCATCAGGTGCTATAGTGTCTTGTAATAAAGTGCTTACAAGTTAAGTAAGAATCTTACAGAAGGGAGGATGATACGATATTGTTACTAAAGGGATCATAATTTATTTCATATTGATTCAAAGCACGTGATATGTACATGTATGATTACAATGTAAAAATTATTTTGTAGTGATTGAGCAAAGCTCATCTGAATTAAATTAAATGCAAGGAAAAACAACAACAGTCAATTTATTATTTATATAAGTTGATACAATACACATGTAAGATAGAGAAATAGAAATTGAAAAGCTTCAAATGACTGAGTAAACAAAATAAACTAATGGGCTTCATTGAGGAGTTGATTACTGCCTCTCTGAAATGTTGAATGTCTTTTCAGCATCAAAAGTAGTGAAACTTGACTACATCCCATAAGTGAAAGCGGTTTCGTGTAAACAAATACAGGTGTTTGGGCATTTTAAAATATTTAGTTACATGTGCATACATGTACAAGAAAACGGCCTTGAAAATTTCCATGTACTATCAACATTTAATCGATGTAAACAAAAAAGACCTCAAGCAAGGAAAAATTGTCAATGAATTGCGAACCGAAGATATTGAGCGGTCTTGAATGTTTTCAGTATTTCCAGCGTTCGCTGCAGCCAACAAATCACAATATTTTCGATTTCTACTCCCTTCGCAAACGCCACCATTATATAAATGTAGGCTTAAACAATCTTTAATGATAGAGAAATATCTTGTGAATGAAATCAACAAATGTTTTATTCTGACACCAAACGGCAGGTACAAAAAAATTATTTCACCCGTTCCAAAAGGCGCAGAAAGTCAGACAGGTGATAGAAACGCCAAAACGCCAGTCTTTAAAGACAAATTCTTATCAAAGTTTCTTTGACGCGTTGCGAAATATAATCTCAATGAACAAGCACCACATGTCGGCGCAAAGTGAGTGTGAATAAAACGGTCCCGACTTACATGTAGTGCCTTAACCATTTCGTGCAAATTACACTTTAAATCCAACCAGTCTTCAAAATCCTTGCAAAAGCTGCATACAGGACCAATCTTCTGTTTTGCTGGATACCCATCGTTGATTTTGACAATTCTGAGGCGAGGGCGGCTGAAACAACACGATCCACGTTTCGTCCGCTCCAGCTGGCTCGAGTCAGCAAACTACACATTACTCCACACAAAATGACTCCCCTGTACCGCTATTCTTCACGAACATTGCTTGAGTATTAAAAACCCATTTAAGGACGTAAAACTCACCAATAAGGAGAAGTATCAAGGATATTTTCGACCTTAAAACGAAGCAAAACACCGATCTCAGAGAACTGATCGATCGAAGGATAGCACAGCCCGATGGTAATGACCACTGACCAGTTACTGTGACGTCAGAAAACGTATTTCCGCGGTGTCGTAGACGTCACAATAGCCGCTGGACCCATTCTCCTCAAACTCGGTCGTGAAACAAAATGGTGATGTTTTGGGGCTATTTTCAAGATTTCGTCGGGGCACAGAAAATCGAGGATTTAGCCGAATCCAAAAATTTTTTCGCAGAAGTATTTCAAATAACATGTAGATTCGTTTTAGCGAAAAAAAAAAAATTGGGGGGTTAGGTGCACTTTAACCTTGTCTCTTTTCTTGTGGAATGCAGAGATCGCTGATTATGGATACCCCCAGAAGACTGACACTGCTATTTTGAAAACATTTATCACTCAGCAAGGTATCAAGACACAGGCAAGTCAAAAGCTGATTTTAATAACAAAATTTAGGATCCAAGAAGCAAGGGCCAACTATTTTTAAAAATAAAATATGCGGGTTTAGAGCTAAATTTGAGTTTCTGTGGGACTAGCTAACCAAGGCCAGAGCTTAATCCAATGTCCATAGCATTAAGAAGTACTTAATTATTTCTGTAATGCTGGTCCATCGCAAGGGGTTATCCCCAGCATTAAATTCACCAGAACCTTTCCCATTTATAGACTAGGAGGGACAGAGGAACTATGAGAGTAGAGTGTCTTGCCACCAGCACTTGAATCTGTCCAAAGTCCATCCCATTAGGCAACTGCACATCCCAATCAAGGCTAAGCACCATCTAAATTGTATAATTACTACATCATCTACATCATACATGTAGGCATAGCAGGTTGACCACTGGTTTTAAAGTAGTTTACACACTCTTGCATGAACTTTCTATGAATGGTCAGTTCTAACTGGTTTGCTTGCAGGCTTCATATATCAAAATGTGGTTTATCAAAACAAACAAGAAGTTTAAGAACCAACCAAACTGTGTCATATTCAAAACAGTTTGGCAGAGATAGCCTTTCCCTTGTAGAAACCATGGAAAAAAACATGATTTCATTATTTGTCTGTTTGTTTTAGACCCGAGAAGAGCAAGCTCAAATCACCAGCCAAGTAACCGGACAGATAGGTTGGAGGAGAGAAGGGATCAAGTACAGGAGAAATGAACTGTTCCTTGATGTACTGGAGTCTATTAACCTGCTTATGTCACCACAGGGTTTGTTGCATCACCAATCTCCAAACGTTTCTTGTAGTACTTATTAGAATCAAGCAGGGTTGCCTGCTTGATGCTTAAGATGGCAATAAATGATGACAACTTTCCTAAAGGACCAGCCATTGGTATGAATGTCCTTACTACGGTTGCTGATATCTTCTGCCATCAACTTTGAGCAGGTGCTCTGTTCATAGATTGAAAGAAGAAATTCAGGTCATTCTTGGGCTAGTGGTCTGACAACCAATCAGTTTTTCAGGGGGCTGCTTGTTTACTGGGATGAAATTCTGATGCATAGACGCTTCTTTGCTTTCTAGGTCAGGTTCTAAGTGCCCATGTGTCAGGCCGGGTTGTGATGAAGAGTTTCCTGTCTGGAATGCCCGAGTGTAAATTTGGCATGAATGACAAATTGGTTGTTGAAAAACAGAAGAGTGGAACTTCAGACCCATCTCTTGATCCACAAAAGAAGTTAGTGTTACAAGCGTTATTTTATAAGCTAGAGTTAAACGCAGGTAAAAACACAGTAACCGTTAAACACATTCTTTTGAGATTCATTTTCAGATTACAGAGTAATAGTGTAACTATATACTTTTATTTGAACTGTTGCTAATCATTGCCTAACAAACTGTAAAGACCACGCAAGTTTTTCAACAATTTGCTCAACATCTCGTCTATAGAAATACAACAAGCAAGTCAGGAATTGCTATTGATGACTACACATTCCACCAGGTTTGTAAATTATCTTTTATACTCTTCATCTTACAATAAGTGTACCTCAGATGAACTGTAAGTGGTGAGGAGAAAGGGTCTATAGGACACCAGAATGGATAAGCCAGTTTTAAAATGTTATATTTCATTGCTTGTCATGCTTGGAAATTAGAGCAAAACCTTCCTGAGTGGTTTCATTAAGGACCAGGTACAGGGTATGTTGACTGGCTTTGAAGACAATTTTGCCCTCCTGGTTTGACCATCTAGAGGAAAGGTTTTTTTCTTATAAAAAAGATTAAGTTCAAAACGTTTTGCCTGCCTGTGAAAACCAGCTCCCCTCCTGCTAAAAAGGTTAATGAAATGCCTGCTTCCTCAACTTCAAGTTTGACAGAAGTTGAAGAAAATGTGTGATTAATCTTTAAAACAATTGTTCGTCTCTTGTACCTGTATTTCCTTGTTGGTAGAGATGAAAAACTTTTCAAGCCCTCTCTTGTCTGTTTGCAGTGTGTTAAGCTCAGCAAATTTGAGACAGAGCGTGCAATTAGTTTTATACCACCTGATGGAGAGTTTGAGCTAATGAGGTAAGGAGATGTAATTCCTTGGCATATCATTGCTTCTTTTGCAACCTGTATGCAATGATACAATGTATGTAATGTGTCTTGCCCCATTCTTGTCCTGAGAAGCTGTGTAGCTTACAGTTCTTGTTGACACTACGTCTAGAGAATTTGAACTTATGCTCAGTTGAAGAGACTTGAGGAGCCCGTTGAGTATTGAGTGATCAACCGAGGTTCAACAAGAAAAATAAATAAAAATACATGTGAAGAAGAGCCAAGCGATAATAAAAATACAGGATAGAATATAAAGAATTACAAATGTTTCCTGACTGTAGAGATGACAGTAAAGCTAGGTAGACTATAGATTCTGCAACAGTATAAACTTGAAGCTAGAGAAAACGTTGAAAAGATTGGCATGCTAGGAAACCGTAGCATTTGAATAGTCCTAATTTGCATTAGATAAATGGCAAGCTAAAATAAAAATTTGCACATGGAATCTTACAAGCTGTGATCCATTTGGTCAGAATCATGTATACACAGATCAGATTTGAATAACCGGCTTCCAAATTGGAACCTGCCAGAGCTTGAAGGATTTTGGCCTTGACTTATGGGACAAGAATGAGCTTGCCAAGAAGACAAGAACCCAACAAAACGACCCTGGCAAGACTGAACTTTCAATAATTATCGCCCAATCTCAAACCCCAACTCACAGACCATCATTAATAATGTTAGACTACCAGTTAGGTTAAATTAACGCAGGTATTGATTAATTTCTTTCCTCCAGATACCGCACCACTAAGGACATAAGTCTCCCATTTCGAGTTATTCCCTTAGTGAGAGAAGTAGGAAGGTCACGGATGGAAGTAAAAGTAGTCATCAAGTCTAACTTAAAACAGTCAATACTGGGTCAGAAAATAGAGGTAAGAAACAAGACGGATACCTAATTTGTTTTGCCCAGATTTAAGCGAGAGAACCTTGTGGTTAGAGTCCAATGCATCACTGTCCCATTTAGCATAATTTTATTAATTCTGTAGTTACATAAGGGATAAGTTTTGGGATAGAAATGTTGTGTTTTTTTTGTCTTTTGTTGTTCTTTGTTCTGTGGCAAATTGTCTGCATGCGAGGCCTCACGTGAATGGCTCAATACCCTTTGAGAGAACAACAGAAACAATGCTAAAACAATAATGGCTGCTACATTGTGAAGACAAATAGAATTACAAACTTACATGAGAGGAGCTGCTCTTTCAAAATGTCATATTTTTTCCCCTTATCTTTGTTAATTTTTTTAAAGAAAATTATGCAGACTTGAGCCTTGTACTGTACTGTTTATTACTTCTGGGGTAGTGGCTTGGTAGATGACATTGGTTTTTCCCAGTCTAAATGAGTTATCATAATTAAATGATCATTATTTTATATTACTCATTGAAGCACTCAGTACAAAATGTAGATGTAAATGCTTATTGGGGTTTGGGAGTCAAACATTGGCATGTACCCATAAGTCACATTGCGTGGAACTTTGTAAAATGGATGTTGACATGACAACTGAATTGATTGACAGGTGAAGATTCCAACCCCACCCACTACAGCAGGTGTTCGAGTGGTTTGTATGAAGGGAAAAGCAAAGTATAAGGCCAGTGAAAATGCAATTCTTTGGAAGTAAGTAATCTCTGTGCTGCATCTTAACTGATTGAACCTGTTATGTTTGTTGGTAGAAATGTATTACAGACAATCAATTTGTGGACTTGGGATCTTGTTGTCTTGGGTATAAAGTCATCCACTCTCTGTCCTTGATAGCACTGAGTTGAATAAGCTTCTATAACTTGCACTTGTAAAACAGCCAGTGTCTCTGTCTTCTATCAGCTGTTCTGCTTATTCGCACTCAGGGTTCTCACTGAGTGCCAGCCGCCAGCTAAAAGAGCAGCTACTTCAATTTCTAATGTTGCCTACTTTTTTATGAAATAATAGTATGCAAGTTGTAAAGAGTAATTTATAGAAAACACAGGGTTTTTGGGAAGTGACTGAACCCTGACTGTATTTGTCTCAGGACAGTCTAGGCTGTAGCTAGAGATGGGACATTGGGGTGGGGGTGTACATTTTTAATTACACTAGCGCTTTAGGATAAAAATTGAGGAAAGTCTTTGTAATCCCTTGATATTCTTGGTGTTTTTAACTTTTCCAAAATTGATTTTTTTTTTTTTAGAAAATATCGTCAGGAGAATGCATAAAGTAGGATTACATAGCCTGTCAATTCCAAACTTTTCTGAGGAAGCATACCCTCAGACCTCCTTAGAGGCTTGTCCATTCAGCACTCAAATCAGTGTCAGCTGTCTTTCATGAATCTAGCCCTCTACTCCCTAAATAAATGAGATTCAGAATCCTGCATATTATTTCTTTCAGCATTTGTTCATATAGTGTTTACATGATGTAATTTGCTTGTTTGAATTGTCGCAATGTGTTTTCTTTATGATTACTATTATTTATGTTTTTTACCTTCCCTGGCCTCTGCTCATGAAGATTGTTGTCTCCATATGTTGCAGGATAAAGAGAATGGGTGGTATGAAAGAGTCTCGGATCAGTGCCGAGATTGATTTGATGGCTACCGAAGACAACAAGAAATGGGCCAGGCCTCCAATATCCCTGAACTTTGAGGTAATAATAATACCTATCAACGGCACAACATACTCTTCGATAACAATGCTTTTATCCAGATCACATGGACTGCAGTACTGACTGTAAGAAAAACCTTTCAATACAACCACCTAGCTTTAATACAAGGGAGACCAAGGGCAGTCAGTGGGGCAAGGGAAAGTAGAAAGAGCAATGGGAAGTGTCTTCTTAGCCGATTTTGTCCTCGTTGTTTTGGCTTTCCGTAGCTCTGCAAACGGTCGTGGGTTTCCAAGGATTTAATGCAAGTAGTGACCACTTTGGAAGGCCCGACGTTGGTTGTTTGTTTACCCTGGTCTTAAATAGGCAAAAACCAAAACCTTGTTTGGGATGAAGCTAAAAAAAGGAATTGACATAGCCGACGAGACAACGTAGGTTCAGCGTATCACTTTCATTACAAGCATTTCCAACATTCAAACCACAAAGCTCTCAACCTGTCTTAACACTGCTTTGCCTTGACACAATGCTTGTAACAACTCTCAGGAGAAAGCACATGTATTAAGGACACTGATTTGTTATCGTGTTTTTATTTTCAGGTTCCATTTGCATGTTCTGGGTTGAAGGTTCGGTACCTGAAGGTGTTCGAGCCTAAACTGAACTACAGTGACCATGACACCATCAAGTGGGTGCGCTATATATCAAGATCAGGCCTGTACGAGACAAGATGCTGAAGCTTTATCAATCTAACGATGTAGTTCCATTCATATTCTATTTTATCCATTTCTGGTAATTCACTGCCTTGTCTTTATGAAGCTTTACTAAGGGCAACATCGCGAATTCAAGTCAGTTTTCAACATCCTCAGTTTAAGGAAAATGCTACATTTGAGACTTCATGATTAGTCCTGAGGAGAACAGTTAGTGTTATTTTCTCCGCCTCAGGAAACACTGAGATTCTTGAGAGACAAAGTTAACTGGTTTCCTTAAGGACCAATTATTAATTGACTTGTTTTATAGCACAACGAAGACATAGAAAATTTAATTTCACGTGTAACAGAGGGGGTAACAGTGTATTGTTACTTTCTGATGTCATAGATCTTGCAATATTGCCCGCGTAGACACTTGACGGGAAACAGTGTTATTGTTAGATTTCATGTGACCTCAAGGTAGCCAATAGCCAATGACAGCATGCGCTGTTGGAGAAGAAAATTCTAGCTATATATAACAAGTGTCCTTGTTGTTGTTAATGACAAAATTTTTTAAAGCCTCATTTGTTTAAAAGCCTAAAAAGATTAACGTTTTCGACATTACACTTATGTCATCTTCAGGGTAAAAAAGCCGTCCGCTATTTGCATGATTTATATCCGTTAGGCAATTCACGATGGGAACAGTTTCGTCATGAAACAGTGAATTTGTTTGTTCAAGCCAAGCTGGGTTGCCACTGTTGAATCATATGGCCTTCCAGAATTCTTCGTTTGTGAAAAGATTGGACCGCGCAGAGTGTGCGCCAGCTAAAAGAATGCAAAAGATTCTCGCGTAATTGACGGGCAGGTTCAAAGTCATTCAATCTTTAGCAGTTAGTGTTTCATGCATCGTTCTTCATCGCATCCTGACACGTGTAATGAGCTGTACCAAAGTGGCTCCTTATTCTGAAATCACCTCTAATTTACTCCTACAAGAAAACTGACTATTTGATATGACGTCTGTTAAGATCTGTTAACAATGTATCATAGCACTTCGTTGATGTTGTTGAACAGAAGTAAAGATAAGGGTGGGTTCCGTGCAAGAATAATATTAAGACCTCCATTCTCGCCATCATAAAGCCAGGATGCAATCGTTTACAGTTGGATTACTTAGATTTGTCAAAGTGCACGGTTACATTAACAAGACTTCTTATCTCGACTGATGTTATTTCACAATCTTATTGTCGTCAAGCGCGTTGAGCTGTCGAAGAGCTGTCGGTAGTGCTCGGTAGTGTTCGTGGTGTTTCCTGATTGGATAATTATAATTAGAAATTCTTCCGAATATTTCATTGAAGCGGTTCTTGTTCCTTCGACTCACCAAACCAACAGTTTGCGATATCGAGCACAAACATCTGTTTTAGCGGAGTTTCCACAGGCCTCTAAAAATACCTTGGTCATAAAAAGCCCAACAATATTGGTTTAATTTGATAGAACAGTACTCGACTAAGGACAGGAATACATTTATAAGTGAGGATGACTCAAGATTGCTAGGATGGAGATGGATTGCTTTATGTCCCAGCTTAAAAACGTGAGATTTGCGTTTAGGTTTTGCTCGGATTCCTTTCGTATTGTACAGGAATGTCTCAGTGTTTATTTGCAGGTCGGATAATTCGGCCCGGGGGTGGGTGTAGAGGGTTACGCTTCAATAGAGGGAACATTGACTCCCCCGTTTAAGGTCATTCCCCAATATTGCATTGCGCATCCCTACTGCGCATATTTTCACGCGTGATTACCGCGCGCATTAAAATTGGCGGCTTTTTCTTTGCGGCTGGACCTCACCATAGAGGTAAATCGTCATTTTCTCGCAAACGAGTATGGTGACCTATCATTTTTTTCTGTTGTTTTGAATTGAGTAGTAAATTTCTCTGTGTAAAATAAATATGGACCAATTCTCAGTGAAGAACAAAAACAATCGTCGGAAACGTGAATTTAGCAAGTAATCGTGACTACAATCATGGTGATATTATAAGAATTTATTGGGTATAAACAAGGTGCTGTTGCTCCTAAACGAACACGGGGACCCCTCATTTTTGTTTCAAAATTTAAGTTCCTATAATATAAACAATCAATAGGCAAAGTTTCACAAAAATCTCAGTGCAGGTTCTATTTCAGTGGAATGACCTTAATGTGAAAATTGAGAAGCATCTATATCATACTTTTTGGTGTATTCCATGTTTAGGAAAGACGGGTAAGAAAGGGTACACCATTCGCAAGTGCTGTGGACAGTTAGTTGTAATGGCAAATTGTTTCTCTGCTATCTCTAAACTCGACTACCCAAAAAGATGTTTCCTCTAATGTTACCCAAAGAAAAGCTCTCTATTGTTACGCTAAAGTACACGCTTAAAAGTACTTTAAGGCTTATTGAATGGAATATATATTTGTAATTCAATGAGTGCAGATACTAATAGAAAAATACGATACGTTCCTAATGAAGAAATGGTTTCTTTTAAATCGTCTTGGTTGCCGGCTGTCCTCATTAATTCCCGTTTAGCCCCCAAAGGTTAACTGTGAATTCTCCCTTTTCCTTTACCTCATATTTCTTTTGTTCTTATTTGTGAGAATTTGGTTATTCGCCATATAATAAACAATTAGATTATGAGCTCGAGATTTCTATCGCGTGATAGTTGAGTCGACTCTCGTACGATAGAAATCGAGAGCGACTAATTGTTTTAGTATAAATCTACTAGTCGTTCAAAGCTTAATCTAAATCCTCTTCAAAGACACTTCGAAAACGTGGCCGTCATTTTGTTAACAAGGGCGCACTGCTACGCTACTCAGTGTCTATCACACAATAGATAGTTAGCAGTGTAGCCAATTAGAGAACGGCACTCGTGATAGAACGCTAATAGATTTATACTAATATCCTACAGTTGATAATAGTCTGTCTAGGACGAATAAAGCATCTCAGACGGATAATTCGTCTAGATATAAATTCGCTGTTTAGACCAATTTATAAGACAGTATTCGTTCTTGGTTAATTTATATACCTCGGCTTATCAATCATCTTTTGTTTACTTTTTCTGGTCTGCGCCCCCCTACCCCCCTCCTTTTTTTTCTACATTTTTCATTCGGGAAAAGTAGCGGATTTAAGGACAATACTGCCTCCCCCCGCCACGGGGGTAGTCAATGGCACCGCATGCGCGCAATTCCAATGAGGCTAAGGAATTTGACACCCATCGAAACTCTGGAAGAAACAAAATTTTGCTTCTGTCCACTCGAAAAGACTCGAGGCATTCACGAAAATTATGAAAGAAACCTGAGTCTAGCACAAGATCGGTTTCACATCTCCGGTTGGTAAGCTGCAACTGGACAAATCACCCAAACATGTTGAAAAGGGGCAGGTAGGTTGAAAAATCGACTTTTAAGTCCTAGTGAGTCTACTTAACACGTCGGTTCTCCGGTTAGCCGGAATAGGGACTTTAAGCAACGACAACGCGGACGGCGACGGGAACGCCATAAGAACAGGGAAAATCCAAAAGGTCCACTGCGCATAACTGGCGGGACACAGGTTGACGTTCTGCGTTCGGATCGGGCCCGACGCGAGTGAAGCTCTTTTCGCGTTGTCTGAAAACGTGAGTTTTCGTTCTCGTTTCCTCTGCCGTGTCAACGCTAAATAACCCGTGTTACTAATTTCGAGGAACTTTAATGCTTGTTTTCTGGATCTCTTGTTATGTGAGACATTTCATTTTATAGAAACGTCGAGAAATCTGACGCGAACTCAAGCCAGTCGGCGAACATGTGAGTACCGTGAAATATCTTTTTGAAAGCTTATGTAAATAAAGACAACTTACACGAATTTCAATCGAAATTTTTCCTTTCAAGAAGTACTCAAATGTCAAATGGCTCATTATGGTGAAATTCTAACACATTTAAAAGGGTAGACACCATTAAAACTTTTGTAGCTGTTTCCATTTTCAGTCGTAAGATCAGTGAGTTACTTAGATCTTTATCAGTCGGCACACCGATTTGTCGCGCCAGTCTGATTAAACATCTGCTGATAATAAGTTCATTTACTTCACTCTACAACTCAGCGAGAAGGGGCAAGTTGCGTTTGTGGAAGCGAAATTCGGACAGGCAATCGTCGTCTTCAAATCATCGAAGTTAAAATCAGGGAAGGAATCATAAGCTTGGTCGAGATCATTAGAGCGGTTTAAATCGTACAAGAGTAGTTATCAAGAGTTGATTGCGAACTTCTTTCAATGAAGTCATCCTAGTTCATCCTGATAAACAGAGGACGAAATATCAATAATGTTATTAAGCTTGACTGTGCGGAAACCGCGATTTTCGACGGTGCTGCGTAATGTTTGTGAATTCCCGCTACAACGGCGTTCCCTCCCCAGCCTTCTCACAGGTTTCGGCGTCCCCGTCGCCGTCCGCGTTCCCCCTGCTTAGAGTCCCTAATAGCACTCTCGTTAGCCTAAATTAGCTTAGGTAGCTTGCGGTTAGCCTTTATACTGGGGTTAATTCGACTTCAACCCAAACAAGTCGTTTCAACCTGCAAAATATACCTGCTGGTTGAAAAGTGCAGCAACCCTGAGGAAGGCTTATCGATCAGAATAGAATACGGCCCGCTAAATTGACCAATCGCAGCCCAAGTAGTTCCTGATACAAGAGAGGCGTATTTCGTATCATAACCGAGTTACTTTCCTCGAGCGTTTTTTTTTGTCTTTTCTTTTCTCTTCCAGGTGCGGATTTCATGCCAAACAGTTCGCTGAAAACATTGATTAGTTTATGCTAATATTTCCACAGACTCTTTCCTTTATTCGTATCTAAAGGCTTCAAAAGGTTAACTGGGTCACTGAAAAGAAACTTTTGATTGACACTTTGAGATAGATCTTTATTAATATACATATAGAGCTAACAAGACAATAGAATTAAGGCCATTAACATATTGATCGCGAGACCCCACTCAGATAAACTTCAGTCCACATTTTGCATAACAAACGTTTAAGGGCCAACTATTTCAGTAAACGAACTTTAAGCAGATCAATGTCGTGGTTTAGCTGAAGACAGCGATGGGAATTAGGAGGTTTAAGACAGATCAAAAACAACAAACTTGAAGCCATGTTTTTTTTTCAGATGACTTCCGTAACTGATGAGTTGTGTTACTAGAGGAAAGTGATAACGCGGATGTCCACAGAGTCGAATAACCGTTCAGTTCTATAGCAGGGCTACAATCAGTTCTGGTGGTATTTATCGTCTTCGCCGAAAAGGAAACTTAGCTGGATCATTTGAGTGTAGAGATTCATGGCGTTATTAATTTTCCAAATATGCGCTCACGAGGTTCCTTTTCTCAGAAAAACAGGAAGTCTGAACTAAACCATGCGCGCGCATTGAGGTATCTCCAGACAAGACAATAATCATTTCTCGAAAACAACATCTATATTCCTAGAAATAAAACTGAGATGATATTATTTAAAACATAACTGCATAGTCAGCAATTAAGCAATAAAACGAGCATCACTCTTGCTCTAAGCATAACATTTCCACAAAGTCTCGAGCTTCGTATTGTAGCTATCGTCCGCGACGGAAACCTTGGGGAAAACGGTGATATTGTTCTGCAGGTTGTTTCACGGCCAAGCAATTAAGCAATAAAACGAGCATCACTCTTGCTCTAAGCATAACATTTCCACAAAGTCTCGAGCTTCGTATTGTAGCTATCGTCCGCGACGGAAACCTTGGGGAAAACGGTGATATTGTTCTGCAGGTTGTTTCACGGCCATCTTGGAAACCTTGGCAGGCAGGACGAAGGCCTGGCAAGATGGCCTGTTGTAACCCGCGTGAGCCTTGAAAAATCCACCCAGTCCGTTGCCTTTCACGTTCCAGATGGAGACATTCATTGGAGCACCCGAGCCTTGATCGGTCCACACAACTGCAGTATCCAGCGCTCCTTCAGACAGCAAGTCACCGCGAATGCAGGCGTATTTGGATGTAAACTGAGTCGAAGGCGGATTGTAGCCATTACAAGCCACATCACCCAGTGCTATGTAGCCGTAAGGAGCTTGAGGGCGCCAAAACGAACCATCCTGTTTGCCACCCGAACCCTTGTCATTCCAAATCATCTCGTAACCTGTCGGTGGCATAATCAGATTGCCAAAACCATCTCTCGGAACCAAGGGCCACACGAGAATCACAGATGATGGAGGGATAACGTTTGTGTGCGCAGGAACAGCCACTTGGCCGACCATGTAAGCGCCTTTAGGGATTGACTTCACTTCAGCTTGAAACACACTGATGTTCATGCGTGCACCGGTGCCATGATCCATGTAAACTTTCTCCACTCGAGGTGCTGTCAACAAGTCTAAGAGTGGCTGATTTAATGCCATTGCTTTGCTTGTCTAGCTATGTGCGGTGAACCTGCTTCAGTCTGGGAAGAATATTTTGAACATTCGAAGTGGAACAGACAAAGCGAGCACACGTCATGTCTGCGTGCGCGCCCCATGGTACCTCTCACGACTTCAAGACCCAATCAGCGACTAACACGTGTATCATTGTTTTATCACGGAACTACGAGTTACCCGTAAGGCCAGGGTTTACCTAAATTCTAAAATATGCAAAACAACCGACTGAAAGAGATGGCTCCCAGCTGCGTTTCTTTGGCGTGATCCGGATCAGGATCAGTGATCCAAGATCTGTCTGGATCATGGTGCATCAGAGGAACCGATGAATCCATGACCAGAAT
Organism: Orbicella faveolata; assembly: GCF_042242905.1. NCBI lineage: Eukaryota > Metazoa > Cnidaria > Anthozoa > Scleractinia > Merulinidae > Orbicella > Orbicella faveolata. The sequence continues at coordinate 6,847,103 of NW_028301539.1, read as the reverse complement.
GGACTCTATGGAGGTATATCTATGACAAAATTCAATACTCAGTAATTGATATCAAATCATCCAAATTTTACATGCACCAATCCAAAGGTGAATGGCAACTAGCCGATTCTACAAATAGTTATTACGCAAACAGGTATCGCGCTAAAAGGCATCGCACTGAAAGGCATCACTCGAAAAGGCATCAAGCTTAAAGGCATCACGCGAAAAAGCATCACGTTGAAGGGCATCACGCTTAAACTCCTTAAAGAGATCATGCGAAAAGACGTCACACTGAAGGGCACCACGCTGAAGGGCATCACGCGAAAAGGCATCACACCTAAAGGTATCAGGCGAAAAGGCATCACGCAAAAAGGCATCACGCAAAAAGGCATCACGCAAAAAGGCATCACGCAAAAAGGCACCACGCAAAAAGGCATCAAGCAAAAAGGCATCACGCAAAAAGGCATCAAGCGAAAAGGCATCACGCTTAAAGGCATCACACGAAAAAGCATCACCCAGAAAGGCACCGTTACAAAAATTATGTGGAATCCGGGGCTAACTCTTCTTACTCTTGTCTTGTAGGGTAACAGCCTTCTCAAATAGTTTTTGACCGAGACATTACGTCTTTGCCTCCTTGCGAGGTCTTAATTCAGTACAGGAGGCGTGCCTTGAGAGAGTTAATGCAGCAAGTGAGCAATGGAATCGGAAACGATTGCATTTCTTTCCGATCGGTGAGATCAGCGAGTATTTTTCAAAATGGCGGACAAGTGCTGGGCGTTCTTCGTATGACATTGGCGATAGTACAAGAACCTCCTTAACATGAATTCACTACTGCAGCTACACCTCTCCCTTAGTATGGTGCGAGAGGGAGATGACGTGTAGAGACACAAGCAGAAGCGTTATGCCTTTTTACGTGATGCCTGTTTGCGTGATGCCTTTTCGCGTGATACCTTTTAGTAAGTGTAATACCTTTCGCGTGATACCTTTTTGCGTGATGCCTTTCTGCGTGATGCCTTTCTGCGTGATGCCTTTCTGCGTGATGCCTTTTAGCGCGATGCCTTTTAGCGTGATGCCTGTTTGCGTAATGACTATTGGTAGAATCGGCTAGTTGCCATTCAGCTTTTAGTTGATGTATGTACAATTTGGGTAATTTGATATCAGTTACTGGGTACTGAATTTTGTCAGCGGAGCTTCAGCGCGCGAAGCGCGCCAGCGAAGCACCATGGGTAAATAAAATTGGTAACCCATCAAGCCGAGAAAATTTGGGTATGACGTCAGCGTACGAGCGAGCGAGCGAGCAAACGCCGTCCGTACAGACTCTGGGGGAGGGGGAGGGGCGTCTCAAGGTATCCCTCACAGGAATTTACATATGCCTTATGCCTGATGAGGATGAAAACTTTATCTGGTGGCTCTTTAGTTTTGGATTTTTGAAAATGATCATGTCACGTGCAAATGAAGATTATCCTTGAGGTCAGATTGGGTAAGATTTGAGTCCTAGATTGAATGGTTTTTTTAGCATGAACACCTCAATACTAATTTTATTTCAAACAAATTAGAACCTAGAAGTTAACTAAATAGCTTAATTATTTAAGTACCTGTACTGCCTGTAAGGCTTATCAGCCAAGGGAAAACAGCAAGTTCAACTCCTTCTACATGTACATGAAGGAGTTGTTTGACTCAAGAAAATAGCTTCTGCTTATAGCTTCTGAACTTATTAGCTTGCAAAGAAAGTCATGTCTGATAGCACAAAGCCTAGCAGTTCCTTGGGAAATTCTTTGAGGAAATTCAAACTACAGAAGTACTGTGAGAGATTAAATCTTGGGGGGCTAGTGAGAATGACTTTTAGGCAAGTACATCATAGTGACAGCTTACTGAGAGGATAGCCCAAAAAATTGGTTTTCATTTCTCCACACCCTGCTTATACTTAGTAATACTTTGGGAGATGGTGGAAACCATTCCAGCAGAAGTGAAGAGCACTAATTGTATCTTCAAGTTACAATAGATACAAAAATCTGCGACTTTACACAGGGGTATACTATTAACTTTTGATATTTTGGGGGGAGATATGGTAGAGATTTAGGAACTGAGTAAACAAAGGATATACCGGTAATGATTAATTAAAATGCTGTCTTTCTGCTTAAGGAGGTAATAATGTCTCCAAGCACAGGAGACAGTTTTGTTACATGATCGAAATTTCCATTACATTGAAAATGCATGCTCTTTTGTCAATGATCAAATCTACAGGTGGATATATACGACTTCTCCCACTTCATATGAATGTCCTAAATATAATGGGTGACACCTTAGAATGTCTGAAAAATTAACTACCCTGAAAATTGATGCTTGAAGTACAAACAGCCCTATGCATTTTAAGCTTCCTTGCCAAGAGGAGAGGAGTGATGTGAGTAAACAATTGATAATCTTTTATGTTGTACTATCTGGTTGTGACTCCTGTAAGTCAAAACTACATAAGACAGAAATACCACTAACAGCTTACTTGTTAGGGGTTCAAGCAAAGTTTCCCAATAATGTATCCTTAAAACACAGGAAACATTATTTTTCAAAGAAATACTTATTACAGTCAAACTCACAAAACCATGAACACCTAAAATATGCCTGGAATGTTTATTGTGTAATAACCAATCACAAGTGAGATCTCAAACCACACAAACCACAGAACAAGGATGTATTGCATAGGTCACGGAACTGTAAATACATGTATAGTTTTGGTTTTAGCTTTGTCCCAAGATACACCCACTGTCTTTATATATTACTGAAAGTCTAAATCATTGCTATCCTTTTGTATCAAGGACCACATCCAGTATTTAGTTTGTGCACAGTTACTCAAGTGAAGCGATGGTTAATTTGCCACAGCTATAAATAGGGATGAATAAAAATTTAAAATTTTGGTGGTTTTGCTAACCTTGGTGTCATCTTTGCTTAAACTAGCAACTCAGTTTATTTTAGCAAACAATTACAATCCCTTGTGCCCAGTGGTTTGGTGATCTAAACACCCTGGAAAGATTGACCATGATAAATGCAAAGGTTTGCTAATTTTGCAATTAGTTGTGGCAAACAGTAAACACCTCACATTTTCCGCTGTTCCTTCACAAATAAATTTGCACTTGATTCACATATTACAAAATATAATGGAAGACTTCTATTTTCATCAATATCACTTGTCGCTTTTCGTTGTTGTCAAAATTATTATAATGAAACGAAATAATGAAAGTACTGATTTGGATCGTTTGCGCTTGAGTGATTCAACGGCCACTAGTTGTGTTGGCCCAGAACATTGGTTTGTGAAAACAGTTTTCTCACGTTAAAAATATCCCAAACCCTCTTCACTAGTGTTTAAATAGCCTGTAACAGCAATTATCTAATTTCTTGTGTAACAGAAATAGAGGATTGATTTTGAGACCGGTCACAAAACAAATTTGTTCCATAACCGATAGAAATTCATCCGTTTCTGTGGTTTCTATGGTTGTAGATCTCGCTCATGATTGGTTATAACACAATAAACATTCCAGACATATTTTAGGTGTTCACGGTTTTGTGAGTTTGAGTGTAAGGCTCTCCAATAACTGTATAGGTTCCATGCACTTCAATTGTACAATCTTATAACAGTGGTTGGCCTTTTTAGGGACTATACATTATAGTACATTGGCCAAAATACAAATAGTCCAAAAATGAAGAACAGTCTAGAAAGTAAATTTAACAAAGCCTGCAATGATTACAGAATGATTAAGCCTTGTTATTGTTTTATTCAAGCAACACATACTTAGTATAAGCTTTTCCTGACAAGAATAGTACAAATCTGGAACGATATTCCCACAACTCTGGTTACTGTTGTACTCTCTAGTGAAACCACAACCTGCATGCCTCTTGTAAGATTTGCTTGTCAAATAGAACCAATAAAAGGAATCCATTTTAGCATTCTGCAAACAGAATATAAGTGGACATAAATAAATAAACAAATTAATTATTCAAAATTATTCCATTAAATTACTGCAACTAACATACTAGCCACCTAATTTGTTGTAAACTACAACTAGATTCTAACCTGGGACCTACAGAAATTTGATTACCTATGATATTTTGAACTTTAACACCCAACATTTAAGTACATTGTATATTGGAGTAGACTCTTTTTCCTTTATGTTCTAAAGATACTAATTTATGCACTGCATCATTTACTCTGTACTGATGATACTGCTTACAACATTCCAACAGTTTAGCTGTTCTATATATTTAAATGATTCTGTGGTTATTTTATGAAAGGGCCTGTACGGTCGAATATTCTTTGATGGCCTATGTAATTAAGTAATATACAAAGATGTTCCGATTTCACTTCCACTTTGCTGGCAATCAAATTGAAAATCGTCAGTGTAAAACGCAGACTGCGGACTGCAGACCGGGGTAAAATGCAGACTGAGAGTAAAATGCAGACTGCAGACTACAGACTTCATAAGTACATATCGTTTTATAATAATAGTATCAGGCGCTGACCTTAAACATGATTATTCAGGCTAATTGCAGTGAAAGACTGCACTCCGGTCAGCTGAGTCGCGCTCCGGTTAGACTGAATACCCTCCAGTTAGCCTGGATATCACTTAGGTTAGCCTAAAAATTGCTCCAGTTAGCCTGTTTTCGGTTAGGACTCAATGGTCAGTCTGCATTTTAGTCTGTAGTTTGCGCTCCGCAGTCTGCGTTTTACACTGACCGAATCAAAAATCTAGTGTAAAATAAGTTTACTTACACTGTAAAACTGTAATCAAGCCTAAGGCCTACCACTATCAACAATGAAAAATATCAGATGGCTCACCTCTTAATCTTTTCAAGAAAGTACCTATTCTTGTGTCAACATTTCATGGCGTTCAACTTCGAATTTTTTTGTTGCGGATCTTGTTAGACCTTTCGTGAACACGTTGCTTATGATCTGACATGTTTCTCACTGAGCATTAATTTTTCCGATACCTAATAAAGAGTAAAAATCACTTGAAACCTAAAAACTCTGATCAAAATGGTTAAATCCGACGTGTTTTGCAGGGTAAAATAAGCTTACCACGAGCGGCGAATTAATGTTTTGTTCCCAGTGTTCGTCGGCCTCCGTCGACCCCTCTCGAGAGGGGAAAATCCGCTGAGTGCAGGCGCAGGGCTACGTGAAGGGCGACCCAGCGGGCGACCCATGAACACAGCGGTCAAACGTCTGCGCATGTGCGAGCTGTGGGGCAACTAAGGCGGCCAAAATATTTTCATAACCTTGTTCTTTTCGTGGGTCATTGGCATCCTATAAATGACATTGTCCTCGTTATTTATATATTTGTTTGTGTTTTAGCTTGTACAACGAGAGCTAACAGAAATAAGAGTTAAAAATTGTTCTACCTTCTGCTTGTTGCAGGTCTTTCCTTTCCGCGGTATGTATTTTCCGTGCTTCTTGAATTTTTTGTCCGCCTCGACTTTGCATTTAGTGCACCAGTTTGTCCAAGGTTTGTAGTTTGGAAAAGATTTTCCCACCTGGTCAAACACCTGATACAGGCGGTTTGGGATCAGTATTTTGGCCAGCTATGCCCCCATGACGATGGACATGAACATCGTTTGTCATTTCGATTCATCTCGTTCCTGTGCTTCAGACAAATCCAGGATCCGGACGGAATCCTCCTAGTCCTTGCCAAGATTTTTCCAGCTCGTCTGAGCGAAGCCGAATCACTGCTATTATCTTTTTCTTCTCCATTTTTTCCTTCTTTTAAACACCGCTTGTCGTCCGTTTCCGGCGTCACGCATCGTGTGATTAATAAAAACAAAAAAATGTATACTACGCCGTCGGCTCGTAGCATGACACTGGTTTTCAAGACTTATAAACTTTTTTGGTAAAGCTTAAAACAAAATGGTAAATCAACAGAATACCGGTAACTTAATTAACTTTGTACCTGAAAAGTCTTAAGTTTTCCTTTTACCTACTTTCTTTTCCTTTTACAGATTTCTATGAACTTTTCAATTTTTTTTCGTAAATTTTGCGTGACACCGGTTGTATTCCGTGTTTTCCTTTAAATTTTTGCGCGGGAAATTGGCGCGCGGCTGCCAAAAATGTACCCATTTGCGCATGCCCGACGTTTGACCGCTGTGTTCCCAACATGGGACGATTTGTGTAACGAACGTTCGAAAAGATCTAGATAGAAAAAAGTCGTGGGGGAGGGGGAAGGGGAAGCCTCTTAAGGGGGTATGGTACCCTAAAATATTGCGATGTTCATGAAAAATTCAATTTCTTGGAAATACAAGACTTAAGACCCTTGAGGACTTGTCAGAAACATTTTGAAACGATCTTGCCAAATTTCCTTCCAGATGAGTGTGAAATTTAAGGAAAGTACACAGTGGTATAAGTTTTTTCACGGGGCAACGGCCATAGCAACGACTGTTTACTATAAGAACGTGACCAAAAATATAGATTATTTTTAACTTATATGAACGAAACTATTCAGAAAAAACTTTTAAGACATGCACAACTCGATTGGTATAACATTTGCGAAAAGCTTTGCCTCGAATTGCCATCACAGGCTCATTCATTTCCCTTATGACAAGGAATATTTCCCACAACTGCGGTAACTTTTTACAAAATAGAATACCATTGCACCCCCTCCCCCGAGATCCAATCTGCACCCCCCCCCCCCACTATTTGTGACTCGTTAAATGCTTAATACTTCTTGTAAGAAACTTAAAGTGCATTTTTCTCAAAAGTTTACTTTTGTGACTAGACCGCAATTTGTCAACTAAACTTCTTGTAATCCCCTCAGGTCGAAATTACAATGCTAAATAAAAATCGTACAGAACGCTTTTGCAAAATGGCTTCAAAACCAAAGAAACTTAAGATCAACGGCGAAAGCTCCGTAGAAACTGAGGAGATCATTTTTGAAGTGGAAGTCATGGTAAGTTTTCACGTTTACGCACCTTTGAGTTACTTGGTCCTCGCCTCACCAATTTAACTTCATCTCCCCATAATTCGTTAAGAATTCTCCCGAGCAAAAGAGAGTTCAATTTGCTTACGGCAATTTCTTTCTCTTCGTATGCTCTAGACAAAATTTTGCTGGCTTCCATTACAGTTTCCTCACAATATTCGTAATTCCACAATACCCTAAGAGAAGCAAATTTAGTTTATCAGCTCGGGAATATTTTATACAAACAAATCAAAGGTGCATAAATGAGAAAACTTACCGCGACTTCCACTTCAAAAATGATTGTATCTCCTCAGTTTCTACGGAGCTTTCGCCGTTGATCTTAAGTTTCTTTGGTTTTGAAACCATTTTGCAAAAGCGTTCTGTACGATTTTTATTTAGCATTGTAAATTCGACCTGAGGGGATTACAAGAAGTTTAGTTGACAAATTGCGGTCTAGTACCCCCGCGAGTCTTGGTTTGCCAACATGACGAGGTTACCAAGCCGATTTCAACGGTCGTTATGTCGCGGATCAAACGACACGGAGCTCTTCCATAGTTTTATCGTTTCACTGGGGACACGAAGAGCCGCCTGGCGTCGCTCGCAGGGCTGCAATTGTGTGGCTAGAGGATTGAAATGAAAGATCAACCTTTGCCCTTGAATTCTGCGGTGGATTTGTGGCCGTGGGCACATTTTAGCCTGGGATTTTTGACTTCGTTCGGCAGGCTGTTCCGACTGAGGTGTTTCGCCTTGTCCTCTCTTTATAAAGGGAAAATCGGAATTCAAAAAAGTCGCTTAAATCAAGTTCAATCGGTAAAATAACCACACCAGGAGCAAACAACACACGTATGGAACAAGGTAAGCCATTTTTATTGAGAATTTTCACTTTTAACAACCTCCAAGGATATCTTGTAGAAAATCCCATATAAACCCTTATAATTCGATGCCATATTGTGTTGCTTGTGTGGTTCATAGAGAGAGCTTGGGCTGCCTGTGTATTAACTTGAAGCTAGAGAAAACGTTGAAAAGATTGGCATGCTAGGAAACCGTAGCGTTTGAATAGTCCTAATTTGCATTAGATAAATGGCAAGCTAAAATAAAAATTCGCACGTGGAATCTTACAAGCTGTGATCCATTTGGTCAGAATCATGTATACACAGATCAGATTTGAATAACCGGCTTCCAAATTGGAACCTGCCAGAGCTTGAGATGTTTTAATCCTTGATGCTCACCTGAAGGATTTTGGCCTTGACTTATGGGACAAGAATGGGCTTGTCAAAGAAGACAAGAACCCAACAAAACGACCCTGGCAAGACTGAACTTTCAATAATTATTGCCCAATCTCAAACCCAAACTCACAAACCATCATTCATAATGTTAGACTTCCAGTTAGGTTAAATTAACACAGGTATTGATTAATTTCTTTCCTCCAGATACCGCACCACTAAGGACATAGGTCTCCCATTTAGAGTTATTCCCTTAGTGAGAGAAGTAGGAAGGTCACGGATGGAAGTAAAAGTAGTCATCAAGTCTAACTTCAAACAGTCAATACTGGGTCAGAAAATAGAGGTAAGAAACAAGACGGATACCTAATTTGTTTTGCCCAGATTTAAGCGAGAGAACCTTGTGGTTAGAGTCCAATGCATCAGTGTTCCATTTAGCATAATTTTATTAATTCTGTAGTTACATAAGGGATAAGTTTTGGGATAGAAATGTGGTGGTTTTTTTGTCTTTTGTTGTTCTTTGTTCTGTGGCAAATTGTCTGCACGCGAGGCCTCACGTGAATGGCTCAATACCCTTTGAGAGAACAACAGAAACAATGCTAAAACAATAATGGCTGCTACATTGTGAAGACAAATAGAATTACAAACTTACATGAGAGGAGCTGCTCTTCCAAACTGTCATATTTTTTCCCCTTATCTGTGTTAATTTTTTTAAGGAAATTATGCAGACTTGAGCCTTGTACTGTACTGTTTATTACTTCTGGGGTAGTGGCTTGATAGATGACATTGGTTTTTCCCAGTCTAAATGAGTTATCATAATTAAATGATCATTATTTTAGATTACTCATTGAAGCACTCAGTACAAAATGTACATGTAAATGCTTATTGGGGTTTGGGAGTCAAACATTGGCATGTACCCATAAGTCACAAAGGGTGGAACTTAGTAAAATGGATGTTGACATGACAACTGAATTGATTGACAGGTGAAGATTCCTACCCCACCCACTACAGCAGGTGTTCAAGTGGTTTGTATGAAGGGAAAAGCAAAGTATAAGGCCAGTGAAAATGCAATTCTTTGGAAGTAAGTAGTCTCTGTTCTGCATCTTAACTGATTGAACCTGTTATGTTTGTTGGTAGAAATGTATTACAGACAATCAATTTGTGGACTTGGGATCTTGTTGTCTTGGGTATAAAGTCATCCACTCTCTGTCCTTGATAGCACTGAGTTCAATAAGCTTCTATAACTTGCACTTGTAAAACAGCCAGTGTCTCTGTCTTCTATCAGCTGTTCTGCTTATTCGTACTCAGGGTTCTCACTGAGTGCCAGCCGCCAGCTAAAAGAGCAGCTACTTCAATTTCTAATCTTGCCTACTTTTTTTTATGAAATAATAGTATGTAAGTTGTAAAGAGTAATTTATAGAAAACACAGGTTTTTTGGAAAGTGAATGAACCCTGACTGTGTTTGTCTCAGGACAGTCTAGGCTGTAGCTAGAGATGGGACATTGGGGTGGGGGGTGTACATTTTTAATTACACTAGCGCTTTAGGATAAAAATTGAGGAAAGTCTTTGTAATCCCTTGATATTCTTGGTGTTTTTAACTTTTCCAAAATTGATTTTTTTTTTAGGAAATATCTTCAAGAGAATGCATAAAATAGCATTACATAGCCTGTCAATTTCAAACTTTTCTGTGGAAGCATACCCTCAGACCTCCTTAGAGGCTTGTCCATTCAGCACTCAAATCAGTGTCAGCTGTCTTTCATGAATCTAGCCCTCTACTCCCTAAATGAATGAGATTCAGAATCCTGCATATTATTTCTTTCAGCATTTGTTCATATGGCCTTTACAAGATGTAATTTGCTTAACTGTCTAATTACTGTTAAGAATAATTTGTAACTGTTTTAAGGGAGTATTTCCATCAAGTGCTTGTTTGAATTGTCGTAATGTTTGGGTTTTTTTTTTTTACCTTCCCTGGCCTCTGCTCATGAAGATTCTTGTCTCCGTATGTTGCAGGATAAAGAGAATGGGTGGTATGAAAGAGTCTCAGATCAGTGCCGAGATTGATCTGATGGCTACCAAAGACAACAAGAAATAGGCCAGGCCTCCAATATCCCTGAACTTTGAGGTAATAATAATACCTATCAACGGCGCAAGTTACTCTTCGATAACAATGCTTCTATCCAGATCACATGGACTGCAGTACTGACTGTAAAAAAAAAACCTTTCAATACAACCACCTAGCTTTAATGCAAGGGAGACCAAGGGTAGTCAGTGGGGCAAGGGAAAGTAGAAACAGCAATGAGAAGTGTCTTCTTTGCCGATTTTGTCCTCGTTGTTTTGGCTTTCCGTAGCTCTACAAACAGCCGTGGGTTTCCAAGGTTTTAATGCAAGTAATGACCACTTTGGAAGGCCCAACGTTGGTTGTTTGTTTACCCTGGTCTTAAATAGGCAAAAACCAAAACCTTGTTTGGGATGAAGCTAGAAAAAGGAATTGACATAGCCGTCGAGACAACGTGGGTTCAGCCTATCACTTTCATTACAAGCGTTTCCAACATTCAAACCACAAAGCTGTCAACCTGTCTTAACACTCTTTGCCTTGACACAATGCTTGTAACAACTCTCGGGAGAAAGCACATGTATTAAGGACACTGATTTGTTATCGTGTTTTTATTTTCAGGTTCCATTTGCATGTTCTGGGTTGAAGGTTCGGTACCTGAAGGTGTTCGAGCCTAAACTGAACTACAGTGACCATGACACCATCAAGTGGGTGCGCTATATATCAAGATCAGGCCTATACGAGACAAGATGCTGAAGCTTTATCAATCTAACAATGTAGTTCCATTCATATTCTACTTTATCCATTTCTGGTAATTCACTGCCTTGTCTTTATGAAGCTTTAGTAAGGGCCAACATCCCAATTTCAAGTCAGTTTTCAACATCCTCAGTTTAAGGAAAATGCTACATTTGAGACTTCATGATTAGTCCTGAGGAGAACAGTTAGTGTTATTTTCTCCGCCTCAGGAAACACTGAGATTCTTGAGAGACAAAGTTAACTGGTTTCCTTAAGGACCAATTATTGATTGACTTGTTATATAGCACAACGAAGATATAGAAAATTTAATTTCACGTGTAACAGAGGGGGTAACAGTGTATTGTTACTTTCTGATGTCATAGATCTTGCAATATTGCCCGCGTAGACACTTTTGGCGGGAAACAGTGTTATTGTTAGATTTCATGTGACCTCAAAGTAGCCAATAGCCAATGACAGCATGCGCTGTTGGGGAAGAAAATTCCAGCTATATATAACGAGTGTCCTTGTTGTTGTTAATGACAAAATTTTTTAAAGGCTAATTTGTTTAAAAGGCTAAAAAGATTAACGTTTTCGACATTACATTTATGTCATCTTCAGGGTAAAAAAGCCGTCCGCTATTTGCATGATTTGTATCCGTTAGGTAATTCACGATGGGAACAGTTTCGCCATGAAAAGACTGGACCGTGCAGAGTGTGCGCCAGCTAAAAGAATGCAAAAGATTCTCGCGTAATTGACGAGCAGGTTCAAAGTCATTCAATCTTTAGCAGTTAGTGTTTCATGCATCGTTCTTCATCGCATCCTGACACGTTTAATGAGCTGTACCAAAGTGGCTCCTTATTCTGAAATCACCTCTAATTTACTCCTACAAGAAAACTGACTATTTGATTTGACGTCTGTTAAGATCTGTTAACAATGTATCATAGCACTTCGTTGATGTTGTTGAACAGAAGTAAAGATAAGGGTGGGTTCCGTGCAATAATAATACTAAGACCTCCATTCTCGCCATCATAAAGCCAGGTTGCAATCGTTTACAGTTGGATTACTTAGATTTGTCAAAGTGCACAGTTACATTAACAAGACTTCTTATCTCGACTGATGTTATTTGACAATCTTGTTCTCGTCAAGCACGTTGAGCTGTCGAAGAGCTGTCGGTAGTGCTGGTAGTGTTTGTGGTGTTGCCTGATTAGATAATTATAATTAGAAATTCTTCCGAATATTTCATTGAAGCGGTTCTTGTTCCTTCGACTCACCAAACCAACAGTTTGCGATATCGGGCACAAACATCTGTTTTAGCGGAGTTTCCAGAGGCCTCTAAAAATACCTTGGTCATAAAAAGTCCAACTATTGGTTTAATTTGATAGAACAGTACTCGACTAAGGACAGGAATACATTTATAAGTGAGGATGACTCAAGATTGCTAGGATGGAGATGGATTGCTTTATGTCCCAGCTTAAAAACGTGAGATTTGCGTTTAGGTTTTGCTCGGATTCCTTTCGTATTGTACAGGAATGTCTCAGTGTTTATTTGCAGGTCGGATAATTCGGCCTGGGGGTGGGTGTAGAGGGTTACGCTTCAATAGAGGGAACATTGACTCCCCCGTTTAAGGTCATTCCCCAATATTGCATTGCGCATCCCTACTGCGCATATTTTCACGCGTGGTTACCGCGCGCGCATTATAATTGGCGGCTTTTTCTTTGCGGCTGGACCTCACCATAGAGGTAAATCGTCATTTTCTCGCAAAGGAGTATGGTGACCTATCGTTTTTTTCTGTTGTTTTGAATTGAGTAGTAAATTTCTCTGTGTAAAATAAATATGGACCAATTCTCAGTGAAGAACAAAAACAATCGTCGGAAACGTGAATTTAGCAAGTAATCGTGACTACAATCATGGTGATATTATAAGAATTTATTGGGTATAAACAAGGTGCTGTTGCTCCTAAACGAACATGGGGACCCCTCATTTTTGTTTCAAAATTTAAGTTCCTATAATATAAACAATCAATAGGCAAAGTTTCACAAAAATCTCAGTGCAGGTTCTATTTCAGTGGAATGACCTTAATGTGAAAATTGAGAAACATTTATATCATACTTTTTGGTGTATTCCATGTTTAGGAAAGACGGGTAAGAAAGGGTACACCATTCGCAAGCGCTGTGGACAGTTAGTTGTAATGCCAAATTGTTTTTCTGTTATCTCTAAACTCGACTACCCAAAAAGATGATTCTTCTAATGTTACCCAAACAAAAGCTCTCTATCTATTGTTACGCCAAAGTACACGCTTAAAAGTACTTTAAGGCTTATTGAATGGAATATATATTTGTAATTCAATGAGTGTAGATACTAATAGAAAAATACGATACGTTCCCAATGAAGAAATGCTTTCTTTTAAATCGTCTTGGTTGCCGGCTGTCCTCATTAATTCCCGTTTAGCCCCCAAAGGTTAACTGTGAATTCTCCCTTTTCCTTTACCTCATATTTCTTTTGTTCTTATTTGTGAGAATTTGCTTATTCGCCATATAATAAACAGTTAGATTATGAGCTCGAGATTTCTATCGCGTGATAGTTGAGTCGACTCTCGTACGATAGAAATCGAGGGCGACTAATTGTTTTAGTATAAATCTACTAGTCGTTCAAAGCTTAATCTAAATCCTCTTCAAAGACACTTCGAAAACGCGGCCGTCATTTTGTTAACAAGGGCGCACTGCTACGCTACTCAGTGTCTATCTCACAATAGATAGTTAGCAGCGTAGCCAATCAGAGAACGGCACTCGTGATAGAACGCTAATAGATTTATACTAATATCCTACAGTTGATAATAGTCTGTCTAGGACGAATAAAGCATCTCAGACGGATAATTCGTCTAGATATAAATTCGCTGTTTAGACCAATTTATAAGACAGTATTCGTTCTTGGTTAATTTATATACCTCGGCTTATCAATCATCTTTTGTTTACTTTTTCTGGTCTGCGCCCCCCTACCCCCCTCCTTTTTTTTCTACATTTTTCATTCGGGAAAAGTAGCGGATTTAAGGACAATACTGCCTCCCCCCGCCACGGGGTAGTCAATGGCGCCGCATGCGCGCAATTCCAATGAGGCTAAGGAATTTGACACCCATCGAAACTCTGGAAGAAACAACGTTTTGCTTCTGGACACTCGAAAAGACTCGAGGCATTCACGAAAATTATGAAAGAAATCTGAGTCTAGCACAAGATCGGTTTCACATCTCCGGTTGGTAAGCTGCAACTGGACAAATCACCCAAACATGTTGAAAAGGGGCAGGTACGTTGAAAAATCGGCTTTTAAGTCCTAGTGAGTCTACTTAACACGCCGGTTCTCCGGTTAGCCTGAATAGGGACTTTAAGCAACGACAACGCGGACGGCGACGGGAACGCCATAAGAACAGGGAAAATCCAAAAGGTCCACTGCGAATGACTGGCGGGACACAGGTTGACGTTCTGCGTTCGGATCGGGCCCGACGCGAGTGAAGCTCTTTTCGCGTTGTCTGAAAACGTGAGTTTTCGCTCTCGTTTCCTCTGCCGTGTCAACGCTAAATAACCCGTGTTACTAATTTCGAGGAACTTTACTGCTTGTTTTCTAGATGTCTTGTTATGTGAGACATTTCATTTTATAGAAACGTCGAAAAATCTGACGCGAACTTAAGCCAGTCGGCGAACATGTGAGTACCGTGAAATATCTTTTTTGAAAGCTTATGTAAATAAAGACAACTTACACGAATTTCAATCGAAATTTTTCCTTTCAAGAAGTACTCAAATGTCAAATGGCTCATTATGGTGAAATTCTAACACATTTAAAAGGGTAGACACCATTAAAACTTTTGTAGCTGTTTCCATTTTCAGTCGTGAGGTCAGTGAGTTACTTAGATCTTTATCAGTCGGCACACTGATTTATCGCGCCAGTCTGATTAAACTGATAATAAGTTCATTTACTTCACTGTACAACTCAGCGAGAAGGGGCAAGTTGCGTTTGTGGAAGCGAAATTCGGACAGGCAATCGTCGTCTTCAAGCCATCGAAGTTAAAATCAGGGAAGGAATCATAAGCTTGGTCGAGATCATTAGAGCGATTTAAATCGTACAAGAGTAGTTATCAAGAGTTGATTGCGAACTTCTTTCAATGAAGTCATCCTAGTTCATCCTGATAAACAGAGGACGAATATCAATAATGTCATTAAGCTTGACTGTGCGGAAACCGCGATTTTCGACGGTGCTGCTTAATGTTTGTGAATTCCCGCTACAACGGCGTTCCCTCCCCAGCCTTCTCGCAGGTTTCGGCGTCCCCGTCGCCGTCCGCGTTCCCCCTGCTTAGAGTCCCTAATAGCACTCTGGTTAGCCTGAATTAGCTTAGGTAGCTTGCGGTTAGCCTTTATACTGGGGTTAATTCGACTTCAACCCAAACAAGTCGTTTCAACCTGCAAAATATACCTGCCGGTTGAAAAGTGCAGCAACCCAGAGGAAGGCTTATCGATCAGAATAGCATACGGCCCGCTAAATTGACCAATCGCAGCCCGAGTAGTTCCTGATACAAGAGAGGCGTATTTCGTATCATAACCGAGTTACTTTCCTCGAGCGTTTTGTTTTGTTTTGTTTTCTTTTCCAGGTGCGGATTTCATGCCAAACAGTTCGCTGAAAACATTGATTAGTTTATGCTAATATTTCCACAGACTCTTTCCTTTATTCATATCTAAAGGCTTCAAAAGGTTAACTGGGTCACTGAAAACAAACTTTTGATTCACACTTTGAGATAGATCTTTATTAATATACATATAGAGCTAACAATACAATAGAATTAAGGCCATTAATATATTGATCGCGAGACCCCACTCAGATAAACTTCAGTCCACATTTTGCATAACAAACGTTTAAAGGCCAAATATTTCAATAAAAGAACTTTAAGCAGATCAATGTCGTGGTTTAGCTGAAGACAGCGATGGGAATTAGGAGGTTTAAGACAGATCAAAAACAAACTTGAAGCCATGTTTTTTTTTCAGATGACTTCCGTAACTGATGAGTTGTGTTACTAGAGGAAAGTCATAACGCGGATGTCCACCAAGTCGAATAACCGTTTAGTTCTATAGCAGGGCTACAATCAGTTCTGGTGGTATTTATCGTCTTCGCCGAAAAGGAAACTTAGCTGGATCATTTGAGTGTAGAGATTCATGGCGTTATTTTCAAAATATGCGCTCACGAGGTTCCTTTTCTCAGAAAAACAGGGAGTCTGAACTAAACCATGCGCGCGCATTGAGGTATCTCCAGACAAGACAATAATCATTTCTCGAAAACAACATCTATATTCCTAGAAATAAAACTGAGATGATATTATTTAAAACATAACTGCATAGTCTGCAACTAAGCAATAAAACGAGGATCACTCTGGCTCTAAGCATACCATTTCCACAAAGTCTCGAGCTTCGTATTGTAGCTATCGTCCGCGATAAAAGCTAGTGCGGATAAGCGAAACCTTTGGGATAACGGTGATATTGTTCTGCAGGTTGTTTCACGGCCATCTTGGAAACCTTGGCAGGCAGGACGAAGGCCTGGCAAGATGGCCTGTTGTAACCCGCGTGAGCCTTGAAAAATCCTCCCAGTCCGTTGCCTTTCACGTTCCAGATGGAGACATTCATCGGAGCACCCGAGCCTTGATCGGTCCACAGAGCTGCAGTATCCAGCACTCCTTCAGACAGCAAGTCACCGCGAATGCAGGCGTATTTGGCTGTAAACTGAGCCGAAGGCGGATTGTAGCCATTACAGGCCACATCACCCAGTGCTATGTAGCCGTAAGGAGCTTGAGGACGCCAAAACGAACCATCCTGTTTGCCACCTGAACACTTGTCATTCCAAATCATCTCGTAACCTGTCGGTGGCATACTCAGATTGCCAAAACCATCTCTCGGAACCAAGGGCCACACGAGAATCACAGATGATGGAGGGATAACGTTTGTGTGCGCAGGAACAGCCACTTGGCCGACCATGTAAGCGCCTTCAGGGATTGACTTCACTTCAGCTTGAAACACACTGATGTCCATGCGTGCACCGGTGCCATGATCCATGTAAACTTTCTCCACTCGAGGTGCTGTTAACAAGTCTAAGAGTGGCTGATTTAATGCCATTGTTTTGCTTGTCTAGCTATGTGCGGTGAACCTGCTTCAGTCTGGGAAGAATATTTTGAACTTTCGAAGTGGAACAAACAAAGCGAGCACACGTCATGTCTGCGTGCGCGCATGGTACCTCTCACGACTTCAAGACCCAATCAGCGACTAACATGTGTATCATTGTTTTATCACGGAACTACGAGTTACCCGTAAGGCCAGGGTTTACCTAAATTCTAAAATATGCAAAATAACCGACTGAAAGAGATGGCTCCCAGCTTCGTTTCATATTAAGACTGCGTTTCTTTGGCGTGATCCGGATCAGGATCAGTGATCCAAGATCTGTCTGGATCATGGTGCATCAAAGGAACCGATGAATCCATGACCAGAATGGACTCTATGGAGGTATATCTATGACAAAATTCAATACTCAGTAATTGATATCAAATCATCCAAATTTTACATGCATCAATCCAAAGGTGAATGGCAACTATCCGATTCTACAAATAGTTATTACGCAAACAGATATCGCGCTAAAAGGCATCGCACTGAAAGGCATCACTCGAAAAGGCATCACGCTTTAAGGCATCACGTGAAAAAGCATCACGTTAAAGGGCATCACGCTTAAACTCCTTAAAGAGATCATGCGAAAAGACGTCACACTGAAGGGCACCACGCTGAAGGGCATCACGCGAAAAGGCATCACACCTAAAGGTATCAGGCGAAAAGGCATCACGCAAAAAGGCATCACGCAAAAAGGCATCACGCTCAAAGGCATCACACGAAAAGGCGTCTCCCAGAAAGGCACCGTTACAAAAATTATATGGAATCCGGGGCTAACTCTTCTTACTCTTGTCTTGTAGGGTAACAGCCTTCTCAAATAGTTTTTGACCGAGACATTACGTCTTTGCCTCCTTGCGAGGTCTTAATTCAGTACAGGAGGCGTGCCTTGAGAGAGTTAATAGAGCAAGTGAGCAATGGAATCGAAAACAACTGCATTTCTTTCCGATCGGTGAGATCGGCGAGTATTTTTCAAAATGGCGGACAAGTGCTGGGCGTTCTTCGTATGACATTGGCGATAGTACAAGAACCTCCTTAACATGAATTCACTACTGCAGCTACACCTCTCCCTTAGTATGGTGCGAGAGGGAGATGACGTGTAGAGACACAAGCAGAAGCGTTATGCCTTTTTGCGTGATGCCTGTTTGCGTGATGCCTTTTCGCGTGATACCTTTTAGTAAGTGTAATACCTTTCGCGTGATACCTTTTTGCGTGATGCCTTTCTGGGTGATGCCTTTCTGCGTGATGCCTTTCTGCGTGATGCCTTTCTGCGTGATGCCTTTCTGCGTGATGCCTTTTAGCGCGATGCCTTTTAGCGTGATGCCTGTTTGCGTAATGACTATTGGTAGAATCGGCTAGTTGCCATTCAGCTTTTGGTTGATGCATGTACAATTTGGGTAATTTGATATCAGTTACTGGGTACTGAATTTTGTCATAGATATAGCTCCATACTTACGCCAGCTATTTTGAAAAGGGGAGAAGACCCTGGGGATGAGGTTGGCGAGATGCGTTCTGGGGACTGGGAACTAGTAACCCCTCTCACATCAAAACGAGGCTACTCTCTGCATCTTCCCTTCTTTCTCCCATCATGGCACTATCGAAGGACACGTGTCGTCTTTGGTTGTTTATCTCCACTTTCACTGTTATTCTCGCTCTCTTTCAGCTGACTGAAGCAGGCGGAAAAACTCTCGTCCTTGTCGATAATGCCAACACGAAGGAAACGCATTCCATCTTTTTTAACTCTCTCAAAGGTAGGAATAAACTAACAAAGTAGCAGGTTTGGTCTAGAAACAATAGCTGTAAGTCTTCAGTCAGCGGGTTAAAATTTCAGTCAGCAAGCACGGAAAGGGGAAATTAGTTGCAAGAAACTCTTAAATGTATCATTTTTCAAACTTTTATTACCATTAATCTTGTTGTTGTATACACGATCCATGCATCTTGCGTAATTTGTTTTTAGAAACTGAGAATTGGTAGTAAAATCTACTGCTTCTACTCGCCCAGCCAAAGAAACAACGGCCTTAAGTTATTAATATAATTTTTCTTTTGACAATCAAGAACAAAATAACGCAACCAAGTCCGATGGTGTGACCGTTGTTACAAGGAAACGATCAATAAGGTTATTGTTTTGGTTAAACAATGTTGTCGTGAAGTCCATTGAATTTTATTCATAGATTGTATTAATTTGGCTATATTTAAAACAGTTTATATAAACTGATCCTGGCTCAATATGTACATGTAGTTCAAAAGCAGAGTTTCGTGAAATTTGTTCGAGCTTTAACCCATGTTTTAAATCTACAATGTTAATGATAGAAGTTCCCCCCCCCCCCCCCCCCCGCTAACACTAAATCAATGGACAGAGGCCCTGTGACACTGGAGTGTCTTGCCTAAGAAGATAATATGAGGCCTGCTGATTGGCTCAAACTTAGCTTTATTGTTTTCTTGTGTCAGAAAGGGGATTTGATCTGGTGTTCCGCTCTGCTGACGATTCAAGCCTTTCTCTGGTGAAATATGGAGAGTTTCTTTATCAGCATCTCATCATCTTTTCACCATCTGTTGAAGGTTAGTGTTCATGACCTCTCTTTCATAAGGGAGAAACACAGACGAGCCTTTAAGTATGCCTAGTGATAGAACAATTATGAAACTATACATTTTTAAGCGACGACGTATTGTGTGATGTCATCGCTTTATGCTGGCATGTATGTATTCCTTTGGATAGTGATTTCACATAGTTTGTCGCGCTTATGTCCGTGCGCTTATGTCATTCACAATTTATCCCCCTGTGGAAGCGAAATGCACTCTGGGAATTCCTTCACTGCTTTCCTTTCCTGTTTGTAGGTTCAGCGGAGTGCTTTTAATTGTAGCTTTTAAAAGAAGATTTAGGGGTGGATTTTGGTTTAAACAGTATCAGATAAATTTGCGTTCACGGACAAACTCGTAATAAGAACATATTCTCCATACATACAAGTTTAGATAGACAAGTAAGTCGCACAGGCGATAGGTGAAGGCTTTGCGGCTTTCCTTTGCTGTTTGTAGGATCAGCAGACTTTTTTTAATCAATATGACAAGTATACAGTTAAAACAACAAATTAATTTCCGGTGAGGTGATTAGTGTTGCCAAATATTTGTAAAGATAATAAGGTGTCGATTTGAGAGAGAGTAACATTCCTTTGCGGGTTTCCTTTCTTTTGCTGTTTGTAGGATCAGCGGAGTGCTTTTAATTTCAGCTTTTAAACAAAGATTTGGGGGTTGATTTTGGTTTATACCGTGTCGGATAAATTTGCGCTCACTGGCAAATCATCATAAGAACATATCGTCCATACATACATATTTAGATAGACAAGCAAGTCGCACACGCGATAGCTAAAGGGTCTACATAAAATTTACGGATTGGTAGCACAGTTGTACTTTTGCCAGTCTTGAAGTGAATTGAATGAGCATTGTATGAGCACTGAAATATACAGTTTACAGTAGTAATAATGAAGTCAGGGTACGATTCATGATTTGCAGTTTTCAGTTGTTTACAAAGTTTTGGAAATGTGCTGTTTTATATTTCTGTCAACAAAAGAGTGGTTGTGATTAAACAATCGATAATCGTTTTGTCAGGGTAAAGACAATACGAATGTTCATTGATGACAAGTATACAGTTAACAACAAATTAATTTTCTGTGAGGTAATTCGCGTTGCCAAATATCTTTAAAGATAATAAGGTGTCGATTTCAGAGACAGGAAGTTGTAGTTTGCGGCTTTCCTTTGCTGTTTGTGGGATCAGTGAAGTGCTTTTAATATCAGCTTGTAAACGAAGATTTGGGGTGGATTTTGGTTTATACAGTGTTGGATAAATTTGCGCTCAAGGGCAAACTCATAATAACATATCTTCGATACATACAATTTTAGATGGACAAGCAGGTCGCACATGCGATATGACAAGTCAAGAGAAAATGATTTTCTCTTGGACAAGTATATGGTTAAAACAACAAATTAATTTCTGGTGAGGTAATTAGCTTTGCCAAATATCTTTAAAGATAATAAGGTGTTGATTTCAGAGAGAGGAACTTTTCATTGACCCCTAGCACATGGACTAACAAGATGGACCTGGTACATGAACTACTTGAATGAACCACCAATGGACTACCCTAAATGTAAACCCCTTAAATGTCTGACCCAAAAGTTTAAGAATCAGTTTGTCTGCTCATGTTCCAATCTTATAGGAACAATTTTTAAACGTCATCGCTTCTGCATGCATTGCGTGCCGTTTATTTGTGTAGAAGTAACCAAAAAGTAGTTTTAATTTGCACTATTACAATACTTTTTTTGGCTTTTCCATTAGTGGTCAATAAGATTCCATGTATCAGATGATTGATTTACAGAGATATTAAAATAATTTTTTTTTTTCCATTAAGTGTTCAACTACCCCTATGTAGTAACAAAATGTTCCTCTTCTGTTTTTAGAATTTGGTGGCTCGTTGAACATCAGAGCTATTACGGACTTCATTGATGGAGGTGGCAATGTTCTAGTTGCTACAAGCTCTACCATTGGTCAGTTTATGGTCATTATTGTTAGTGAATAAAATATTTTCCTTCAAGATATTAATAAGTTCTTTTGTTTTTTTTGGTTTTTTTTTTGAGAAATAATTTTAAACCATAACTTAACAGTGACTTGTGGCATTGTTTAGGTGATCCTATTCGTGAACTGGGAAGTGAATGTGGGGTGGAATTTGACGAAGAGAAGACATCAGTCATTGATCACATCAACCATGATGTTTCTGACTTAGATCAGGTACATCAACTGGCTTATTTCCATTATATTCATGATTGTATTTAGTGAAAAAGCAGCAACACTGATTTGTCTGCGTTGTTTATAGAAACAAACTGCCTTTGGGTTGTCATATGCCTTTGAAACATACCATAATTTTGGACTAAGATTTGTCTTATTAGATACATGTAGGCATGGAAAAGGTGCTTGTACATGTAAGACTGGTGGAGCCATGTGCTACAAGCTCTGCACAGTGGGTAACCATGACATTGCTGTGAGCAGCAACCACCAGGCATCATCATCACTAATTGTTTTAATGGAGAGACTAAATACTAACATTATACTTACCTTAAGGTCATTCCTCACATTTGCGTCGTGCATCCTTACTGCGCATAATTTATGGTGTCATTAGCGCATGCTCGTGCACGTGCATAGTGAAAACATGATGGATTTGCCTTGATGTTGAGCTCTGTCAGTTGAAAAGTGGCTCTAGCTCACAAACGAGCATGGGCACCCCAATTGTTTTTCCAGTCATTGTAATCAACTTATCATAAGCTTTGCGTGAGAAAAGACTGATCCAATTTCTATTGCTGAAAATTGAATAAATAAGAAAAATAGCAGATACACTGTGGCCTTTTCTATTTTGCAGTCGGTAACCACGTCAAGAAATTTGGTTCAAATTTTTAATCAAGGATTTAGCTTTCTGTCTGAATCAAGCTTAAAATGTTTATTTGTGTCCGACACAATGTATTGACTGTAGTTTAATGCGTGTTCTTATGAGTCCGGGTTCACAAAGATGTTACAATTACTGGAAATGCGCTTTAATAATAAGCATTAAATAATGCTAAAATGGGGCATTGTCAATGCCTCACTGCTCCTTAATGAGCATGGGCACCCCCCTTTTTTATTTCAAAATTGAAGTTATCACATGACAAATATTCAGTGGACAAAGTTTGAACAAATATCTATTGTCACTTTTATTTCAGAAGAATTACCTTAAGGGAGGGAGGGTCATTGTATCTTTCTGAACCAAGTTTATAAATTAGAGCTTTGAGAATAGAATTGAGTGGTTGCTTGAAGCAGTAATTTTATTTGATGCCAATAATTTATGGGGATTCAGTTGTTGGTTATAGATAAGGTGGAGGGGCTTGTCCAGTGTACACGTATGGAGGTTTAACCTGATGTAACAGTGTTGATTTTTGTTGCTACCTAGCACACACTGATAGTAGCCGACCCTTCAAACATCATCAAGGCAAACACCATTACTGGACATTCAGAGTTAAAGCCTCTGCTGTTTCAGGGAGTTGGGTGAGTAGTACAAGTGTGTATGTGCATGTTAAAAATTAATAGTACTGTTGTAGCATGCCTTCTATCTATGGATGCATTTAGTAGGTATGCTAAAATTGGGTGGTGCCCCCCCCCCCCCCCCCCTGTGTCTTGTGATATCTCTGCTTGAGCAACATGAGATTCTATCTTTATCACTGCTGAGATACCCCATTTATAATGTTGCATTTCACTTGTTTCCTGGTTTCAGATCTCTGTATATAAGCAGCAATCAACCTGATCACTTCTCAGATTTGTAATATTATTATGGAAAATTTGGGGTTGATTGGAATCTTTGATTTTCCTTGAATGGCTGGGAAAAGCATTGGGGGCACGAGAGGCTGTTTACTCAACAAGCTTCTTTCCTAGGGATATGTCTGGGCTAGTGAACTTTCTGCTGGACAAGTTCTTATGAAAATCTAATCTTCATTGTCCTCCATCTAATAAGAGGGCATTTTTTGGAGATGATCAAGTTATAATTTAAGATAATCAAGCAATTCTCATCACCTGTCCTCTTGCATTGTTGTAAACAGTATAGACCTATTTCATGAATTGATCAGTTCTACAGATTACCTGCAGAGTTAAGTCTGTGAGGTGGAAATCTGTAACTTATTCTCTGTTGCATTCCCTTAACAGAATGACTGCTGACACTGACAATCCTTTGGTAATGGAGGTGTTGACTGCATCCTCTACTGCTTACTCTTACTATCCTGATGTCAAGATCTCTGAGGTATGTTAAGTGTTAATTGACTGAGTTGTCCCTTAGGTACTTGTAGAGGTTTGGATGTAAACTAGCCAGGCCACTGTCTCACCTGATGTTGCTAATTATCATTACCAACATTCGTTGCAGTACCCACATGCTGTTGGCAAGAGCACTCTGTTGATTGCTGGTCTTCAAGCCAGAAACAATGCCAGGGTTGTGTTCTCAGGCTCTTTGGATTTCTTCAGTGACGAGTAAGTTGCTACATTTGTTTTGGAAACAAGCACTACTTAATATGTACAAGTGTGCAATTTCAAAATTACTTTGAAATGGAAGTCTCTTCTAGACCACATGCATATCTTTTTGTGTGTAACTACATGTATGTGCTTGATGCTGTTTAAAGTTATGAGTTGCAACTTTTATAGTCAACCTGGCCATTCACTGTCATGTGAGCAATTTGCTCTCAGAACATTTGTGGTTATAGTCCAGTAAATTCAGTGCAGTATTGATTGATATTGTAGTTTGATAAACTTTGCTAGTTAGGGGGGAAAAAAAGGCCTTTTGTTCTTGTTTGTTTGTTCTCTGTTGATTGCCCTTGACTGTGCCATCTTGCACATGTTTTACTTTCCAGAGAGCGATTGGATATTTCCTAAGCATCTTCATTGTGGCAGTTTAATTTTATTTTGACTGCTTATTCACTTCCTACTGTTAACATGTAATTTCACCATGCAGGTACTTCAACAGACCTGTGCAGAGTGCAAGAGCTGGCTCCAAACAGTATGTTTCTATTAACAGTATTTATAATTGTAGAAATTAAAATTTGAAGTTTTTTAACTTCTGTTTATTTAAACTATGTGATGTCATGACCAGTTGAATAGATTTTGATGGGGTTCGGAAGTTGATAAATTATGTATTTCTTATTGTTTCAACATTTCAAATGAAAAAACAAAGTGAAGTACAATATGGTGCACTTATTTAGTGCTTAAGAGAGCCTCGTTCTTTGAAAAATAGTACTAACTAGTGCATCACTTGATGTTAGGTACTCTAAAACTGGAAACCAAGACCTGGCCATTGCCCTGAGTGAGTGGGTTTTTAAGGAGAATGGTGTCCTTCGTGTTGGAGAGGTTGAACATCACCGTGCTGGAGAAGCCTCACCTCCTGTTGCTTACACCATAGAAGAAGATGTGGTAAATAATATGCATTATTATGCAGTATGCACGTGAACACGTATCATATGAGCTCAAAATTCAGTTCTTGTTTGATTTATCACAACCCCTTGTCTCAACCCCAACCTTGATTCTGTTGGCTCATTGGAAGATTAACATGTCTCCCGTGACTGTACTTTTCCTGCTAGTTTCACCGTGCTGATCAGGGATCAAACAATCGTTTAGTTTAAACTTATGACCATAGCAATGCTAGATCAGTCCAGGTATTTGGGAGGGGGATGTGGTAGGGAAAGAGAGGTTAACGTTCTTACTTGTGTACACGTACCTTTGAACATGTTACCCTGCGAGCAGCTAATTTCTCCTCTGCCCAGCGCCGTGCTATGTTCTCATTCAGTGTAGGAGTCAAGGAACTGTTCACAGGGTGTTGTTCTCTTCAAGTTTTCAATTCATTTTCTCAGGAAAATGGAAGTTTTTCATATTTACAATTCCAGTTGCTGTGTTGAGACCTACATGTATATTTATTTCTGCCTAGGATAGGACAGCAATTTACAAGCGCACATGTAGCTGCTTGATCTAAGCTTACGCAGGAAAGTAGATATTTTAGGCCACTTGTTAGGAGCTTACCATTCCAAGTGGAGCTTCTCCATCTAAAGCATTGTCGTATAATTTCTTCCTGGAGCTAGGCAGAAAGTGCTCTAAAACCCTTTAACAGTGATCAAAAAATCCTCTCTGTTCATAAGATAATGCATACTTTGAAGGCTACCAGATCACCTTGTTGTTACTATATGCCATGGATACACTTTTTTCTTAGGAATATCTAGCTGTCAAATGTAAAAGGATTATTTAATCCTTGAGATTCTGGAAACACCAATGAAATACATGTACCAGGTGATCTTTCGTGCAAAAACATGATATCTTCTTAGTGAGAAAGTAACAATTGCTATCATTGCATAATAAATCACGCCTTTTGCAACCACAGTGAAATTTTTCGGTATTTTATTGGTGTTGATATAATAATAGAACGTTACATGGCCGCTTTGAGATACGAAATTTCTCTTCTTGTGTTGTAAATACTTGAAGATGAATTTCGTATCTGTGCACAGCCACGTAATATACTCTATTTATTTTTTCTCAAGCATCTGATTGGGCCGGAATCCTAAATCCTGGAATTTGATTGGCTAATCATGGGTTCGTGACCGTTCCAGCTTTTGACGATGCAGCCTACTACGGGCTGGATTTTTGACCTCGGGCTTGAAAATGCTGCAATTTAAAGACCACGGTCACAGTTTTTCACTATACAGACCTCCCGGCCGGCAAATAACATAATTATATTTCTTTTCTTTCAATCCAGGTTTACAGCATCAGAATTGAAGAGCTGGTGAATGGAAAGTGGGAATCCTTCCAGGGAACCGATGTCCAGTTAGAGTTTTTCAGGATCGACCCATTTGTTAGGATCACCCTCAACAAGTCCAATGGTTCGAGTCAATTTTACCTTGTTTTTGAAATTGAGCAAATTATTGTTGTTGTCTTTGAATAGTATGAGAAAATCTATCGACTAGGCTTGAGAAGACAACATAAACTGATCTTGAGTCCAATTTTAGCTCTGAAGGTCAATTACAAAGTGTCATTGTGAACCTGAGGTGTGATGTTCTGTTTTCTGTTTGCAGACGGCCTTTTTGTTGCAAGGTTCAAGCTCCCTGATGTGTATGGGGTATTCCAGTTTAAGGTTGAATATAACCGCATTGGATACACTTACCTTCACAGCAAGACGCAGGTAACTGTCATTTTAGTGTGTGTTCTAAGTTGGGAGAAACAGTATTCCCAGTCACTTCACATTATGGTGCAACATAAGAGCCATTAATGCTAAATTTCTTATCTGTTGTTGTTGTCTTCATCCTCAGGTGTCCGTACGTCCCAGAGAACACACACAATATGAACGGTTCATTCTGTCTGCCTACCCATACTACGCTAGTGCCTTTTCTATGATGATAGGGTTGTTTATCTTCAGCCTGGTGTTTTTGCACCATCAAGATGAAGGGAAAAGCAAGGCTGAATGACCTTGTACTCAAAGGCACTTCATAGCCTTGAGCTAGTAGTTTGTAGAATTTTTTATTCAATAAAATTCATAACTTGTTAACTTGCCCTGTGTATGTCAATATTCAAAATTTACAACTCACTGGTGATATGTAGGCTTCCTAAGAGTTCCTTCTACTATTAGTAGAGCTGGGCTGCCAAGAAGAGCACCATAAGCATAGGAAATACACCACATGCATGTACCCTATGCACACCCTACAACAATGTGCAACATGGTGGCCAAACTCCATGGCATGCAGCCTTGATTAACAGCGCACATCTTTGATATGGCAGGAACTTCATGGTAGGAAAGATAGTCACCTTCCCCTTTGCCCCATAAATGTTAATCGCAAGCAAACGGCAGTAAATAAATGCTAACTGCAAGCAAACACAGTATATAAATGCTAACTGCAAGCAAACACAGTATATAAGAGCAAACTGCAGGGCAACTATATGGGTGGCCTACCATGAATTATATGCCCTTTGATATTGGACATCCATGTTATGGTCAATTGACACCTGTCAAATCAAGGTATCTGCTGACCAGTATCATGTGACCATACTGTGGGCTCAGGTTTAAACCTCATTGAGGCCGCATGTTTTTTGGAAGTTTACCGTTGCCCAGATACTGGTTTTCAGTTGGATCACAGCCTCAAGCATGGTTGTAATTCTTGGGGAGGAGGGGGTACATACAAAGGCTTAATTTCAGGGCAAATTAACCCCTGGTTTGTTCATATTCACAAAACATGAAAAAGAGTAGACTAGTTTGTTACTTCTAAAAAAGTCAAAAAATTAGGCATGCTTTAGTTGATAGTCTCCTTTTTGTCGAGTCTTCAACTGGAAAGAATAGTGAAACCACCTGCCAAAAATTAACATAACAAACAGAAAAAGTGTTCAAAGGATTCTGGTAGTTGTAGTCAAATGACACCATGCAAATTGCCTATTAGGAATTCCACTTTTAGGCTTGGCTACATGTGACATGTGTTAGGGCAATGCCTCACGCAATATCCACTCTCCCCTCCCACACCACCAACACAAAATATCCAACCCTCCCCCTTAGGCAGCAGCACTTCATGCATTCCTCCAAACACTGGCTTTCGAAACCCTCCCTGTCAACCTTCCTCGGGGTGCATACATTACACACTACACAATCAGACAATTAAAATAACTGCAGACAAAATGTTCTTTTCTCTCAATTCCTACAAAGTATTTACAGCATTGCAAATTGAAAATGAACCTACAGGGCCTAATATAAACCTTTAATGCCAGTTACATTTTAATTTAATATGCCTTTGTCAAGGAAACACACGACCCCTGTGAAGTGTCAATTAAATTTGATCAAAAAATACAGCGAGATATTTCACTAGTACATTGTCAGAATTACCTTCTAGTCGCCGAGGACTAATGCAAAATATTCATACAACCCATTCATAATATTTCAGGGTTTCTCGTTATGGATGGCATCCACAATAGTCTGTTCCATTGGTTAAGCTTGTGCAGAAATTATCATGCAATCTTAAAAGGATTGCATGAAAACAAATGTACCAGGTTAGCTTCACCAAAAGCTTTGCTTTCAAATGGAACTTTACATTACACCATAGCTATTAAACCCCACCTCTGCAAGGCTTTTACGGTGCATAATATTTCAACAATGTCTTTTTTTCAGTAATCCCAATGCGTTGTCAGTCCTAAGCTGATTGTCAAAGATTTTTTCCAATGTTAGTTCTACAAATTCCCTTTACTGGATGACAATTTTTTCATCTATCATCAACCGACTTCTTGACAATTAAACGTGTGGAAAAAAGAGCAGACCTCTTTGTTGCCAGTTTAAGTAAAATTCAGGATTGCTACAGCCATGTGATAGTTGGCAATTCTAAATAACCCAATTAACGAAATTTCTCAATGGAGAACAGAACTCCATATCAATGGATAGATGTTCTCTCCTTGTCTTCCTTTACGAGTTTGTAGTTGTATAGATCAGATTGTGTCATTTCTCCTAACATCACTCTCTCAAGTGGACATGTGAGGAGAAGAAAGAAAATCATTGGCTTGGCGAGAGTAATTGCCTGGAAGTGTGAAGTATTGTTAAAAGAAATTTAAGATGGATTCTGCTCAAAGTTTGAGCAATAAGTGAAAAAATTATTTACTAACAATCTACTCACAGCACGGTAACTTCCTGAACACTATTTAAAACATCTCACTCAAACTAATTTCTTGTGATTAAAATCTCAAGCATTCTCAAGAAAGTTAATGTGAAACCTTGTAAGAATGCTTGATGCGTGCAAAATTGTGTTTTCAACTAACGCGAAATGTCCACTTTAATGGAAATATGGATAACTTCAAGTCATATTTTCTCTTGCGGGGTAAGCTTGAGAGCTTAAGTCTAGATAAGTTCTTTTTACATATATTCAAAACATTACCATGCTATGAGGTTTTTTAGGTAACTTTATGTTTGCCATTATTGCTCAAAATGCTCTGCAGAAATCATCTTAACATCACCTTCCATCTATGAGGATTATGCCATCTAAGTTTGGGGCTGAAAGCGTTAAAAATAACTTTTTAAAATTATAGAACTAATTTTGCATTACAGTGTACATAACTTAATAAATCATAATGATATACGTATTATTCCAAAATGGCCACCATTTAAGTATTCTTTTGTTGACTTGCAAATTAGCCCTTTTTGCCTCGCTCTTAAATTCAAAATTCAAAAGAATATTTTCTCTTAAACAAGGCAACAAGGGCTCATTTTCAAGTAAACAAAAGAATACTAAAATGGCGGCCATTTTGAAATAAGGTGTATTATGAAACTGCTGTGTTTGAGTGACCTCAGCTACCAGTATGTCAAAACATAAAACATTTTACGACACATTTGAAGATGTACATGTAGTACAACATTAAAAGCAACACAGAAATAAAAGAACATTTCTCACATAAATATTTGAAAAAAGTCACCTAACAAAGAAAATTTGAGATAGATTATGAATGAGTAACTCTAAAAATTCAGAGTTCGTATGTTATGTTTAACATCCTAAGGAACCCAGAAGAACAAATACCATAACAAAAACAGATACTTAGCAGCAGTCTCCCTGTGTTTGTGTAAGGTCTGAGAAAACCAATGTGTTGGTCAAGAAAAAAATCCATACCCACACCAAGGAAGGTCACTAAAAATTCTGAGGGGGAGGGGGTCTCAAAAGCCAAATGCTTAAAAGGGAAAGTATGAAGCTTAACTGGAAATCCAGTGGGGAGTGGGGTACAAAGAACATAACAATCCTTGGTCTGGGACGGGTATGGGATTTTAGAGAAGGGGTTTGAAAGAAGGACCACCAAAGGCAGGGTCCCGTAGGGGGGTTCAGGGGCATCCTCCCCCTGAAAATTTTTAAAATTGAGGTACTCCAAAATGGGATTTCTGGCATTCTGAGGCCAAGTCAGCGCGTTATATTAACATCTCACTTTTTGAAATTAGGGGGTTCGACTGAACCCCTCTGAATCTGCCCCAGCTTGGTGGAGGCATGGATATCATTTTTCTAGAATCACACAATAAGACAGGATAGTACGGATATCTGGGGAACTTTTATGTTTACATGAAAGGTGAACTGTTGGTTAAAATTACCTGGAAAAGGAGGGGAACAGGTGGTGGAGGTCAGGGAATGGGATACTCCAACGCATATTAAGTCATTCAATTCTGTACTGAAATCTTCAGTTGGCTGTTTCAACTGCAACTAAGGTCTGATGTGGTCACCGGTTTGACTTTGCAAGAGACAAATACTTTGTCAGTTATTGAGATTTAAAAAATCGATGTCTGGCCTCTTTTCATTATAGTAATTTATTTAGAAGTGTGAAAGGGGAACCAAATTTAAAATAGATTTTACGGTTGGCACACACCAAGGGGCAAGTCCCTGTGACTTATCCCTGCATCAAGTTTTGGGAGCAAGGCCCTTTGTGTGCAACAGCCATTTGTGTCAAAAAAACAAGTCGCAGGGACCTAATTTTGTTCTGTGACTTGTCTGACAAATTAAAATTGGTTTGAATTCAAATTCAAATTTAAAAATACAAACTTGTTTGACAGCCAGGGGCCCATTTCTCAAAAGCCCCGAAAACTTTTTAGGCCCGCAAAGCCATTTTGAGTCAATCTGTATCTAAAAACAGAGAGGTGTATATGAATGACACTCCGTGTATGAACAGAAACTCTGTGTATGAAGAGAACCTCTATTAAGAATGTGTGACAAAAACAGCTCTGTAATCATAAGGTTTGAGATTTTGCTATGAGACCTTAGAGAAATGGGCTCCAGGCCCGTGCAACTTGTCCCTCGATTCCCTTTGTATAAACTGTTTGTGGAACTACTCCCTGCAACCAAGCCCTTCACGTAAACTTGTCGCAGGAACTAGTTCCAGGGAATTGTTCCCTTGTGTGTCAATCTTTATATCTAATATGGAGTTTACTTGAAGCCCCGAGCAGTGAACATCCGAGCCCATCTTTCCCCACTTTTGGGATTGTGCAACACGTTATACAGATACATTTACCATGCGACATAATTTAACTCCATGTATATTTAAAATATTATCTACCTCACTAGATTCTGAGGAAACCCTGAACTGTATTTTACGCAAAGGTATGAAGACGTGGATAAAAATATTAAAACGTGCATGTATGTACAAAAGGATATAAACATCAAGATACACATCTCTACCCCAACAGTGACTAATTCTTGATATTACACTTCACAGTTAAGTCCTAATTACCACATATGCTCCAATATATTATTAATAATATTTCTGTTTTGTTTCATTGCACTACCTCAGAAGAAAGAGACGAAGTAACTGAACTAATATGTAATTATTTCCATTGCTGTGTGATTACCATACTGCATACCAAAAAGGGGCTAGGTCATGGAATTTTGCAATAATTATTTTAGGCAATTTCAGACCTGATGAAATGATCATAGAATTAACTGAAATAGCACAATTATTATGACAAGTTCAACCTGCATGACATGGATGGGTAAAATTGGACAGAATTAAAACAGATTGCATCAAGGCAAACTTGAAAACTCTTGGGACAAGGATTTTCAAGTTTATCAAATTTGTATGAAAGCACTATTTATAATGTTCAGATATCATACTTTTTGGTTATGTGGCTGTGATTTTACCCATAAAAGACAGTTGCTCGAGCTGCCTGTTTGAAGTTTAGAGCTCATAACTAACCACAATAATATACACAGAATTAGCTACAATACCACAACCTAGCCCCTTTAACTATGCATTCCAATGTTGGCCATTTCAATCAATCAGTGTTGGGTGCTGTACGACTTTCTAAAGCCAGAGTGCTTTGCTTTATTCCTGCAATGTGATTGGCCAATATTTTTGAAGTGGCCCAGTGAGCATTTCATCGTCTTACAAAGACTGAAAGAAGTTGAACATATGAAAAGTAGTTTTTCCTTGTTAACTTTTAATGTAAATTTAGGATCCTGTACAGAGAACACTGTCCAAGTCAGTACTGGTCTGAAAGAATAGGTGGTTCCAGAGAAAGTATCCCTGATCTTTGTAATTGAGTAGGCAGTTCTTAGTTCTTAATGACCAGTCAGAAATCACAATAGCTTCCAACAATGACAACCTGCCACATAGTGCAGGAGCCCTTCCCCCACCCCCCCCCCCCACCCCCCATGAAACTGCCAACTTGATGTATTACAATTTATTACATGGCTAGCTCTGCGAGCAGGCAAGATGAATCAAATCCTGCGCTGTGATTGGGTACCCGAGCGGGCAAGATGGAGCTATCTTGCCCGCTCGGGACTACCCACCGTGTCCCGCAAGAAATATTTCCCCGAAAGCAATATAATAAATCCTTTATTGACCAAGCTTGTTCAGTCAAGGTGGCTGGATATTGGCCGAGTTCTTTTTTTGTGAGTTTATGGACCTCGACTCCATCTTGGTCCATAAGAACTCGGCCAATACCCAGCCATCTTGACCTCACACTTGGTCAATAACCCATATGTATATCTGACGAAGTCCTGAAGCTGAATGTGTCATGAAAGGTTAAAAGTGACCTAAAAGTACCTCTTTGACCTGAGGTTTAACAATCAGTGACCTTACTACATGCATGTTCCTGTCTGAGCTTTTCACCACTAGAAAAGCTGTCATGTGAATTGACTAACCCCTCAAGTGGTGTAGCCTCTGAATTAAGGTAAACAAACTGCTTTTGCCTTCAAAATTGAAGGGAAATTTATCTCTAAGAAAAAAGTTCACATTCTGGACGCAATCCTTGTTGCTCGCAGAGGTTATTGTTCAATACATCTCTGTTATGGGATATGTACTAAACTTGTCCCCTTGTGGGGAGAACTTTGACTACAAGGCTATTGCTGTAAGAAACCAATATCTTCCAGTTACAGTTGAAACTTAGCCCTATAAAGCATCAGAGACAAAAATTTCATCTTAAAATACTCCACTGTTGAAATCCCCCTTCCTACTAGCTTGCTATGCCTGCCAGACACACTAAATTGTTTCCATGTACTGTATTCAAATTTACATTTGGCTGAAGAAACCTTCAACCTTGTGAAAGCTGTAGATTTAGGCATTCTTTAGCAATGGCCTGATGGATAAGGTTCTCCTTCACTTGTAAACTAAGAGACTGCTAACCTGTAGCATTTAAATAAATGTTTACTTCACACTATTTACCTACATGTACTTTAAAACATGTCACAAAGTCTGTAAGTCGTAGACTGATCTCATTTCTTATTCCTCCCACCCAGTTATTAACATCACAGTTCTTGTTGTACTACCTGTATTTAGAGCAATGAATCCCAATCAAATTCTTCGTCCTCATCATCATCCATACCTGTCGCTCCTCTTGTTTGAACCATTGTCGGTTGGTTAATTGACGTTACTTTGATTCCAGGGATGGAGTGCACAGAGCTTCCACTGTAACTTGCCGAGCTACTGTAGCTTTGCTGAGAGCCTTGTAGCGGAGAGCCACCCGGCGTAAACTGAGGATTGCTAACTTGAAGTAATCCTTGTGAATTACCCATGATATTGCTGCTATTGGACGAGGACGGACTTATCCTGCGTGCCGATGGGTTGGCTTCAGGAATGACACCTTGCTGGTGAAGATATTGACTAAACGAGAAAGCAAAGTCCTGCCACTGATTCTGATCCACGCCGATGTTTTGCAGATCTGCGCTTTTCATGCTTTCCATAAAAACCTGCCACGTACCCAGGTCAAAGTTCTGAAAACTACCAGTGCTAAGACTTTCTAAGAGAAGTTCCATGTTTTGGAGGACATTATTACTTTGTAGTTGTTGTTGCTGTTGCTGCTGCTGTTGTTGATGTTGTTGATGATGTTGTTGTTGTGGCAACGGTGTGGTGGTAGTGAGGTTCTGGCTAGCACCAAACATGCCGACACCCAAACTTCCTCCACCTGCAAATTACCACTAATTAATCCTCAATCAAGTAACAAGCCTTCAGTGTGTATTCTGTCCTATTACAACGCATGCATTAAGTAATGGTTTGTGTAAAAACTAGGCAAAAGCATAATAGGCCAGTGCAATAGTGGCAGTTTTTTTTTTTTTTTCGCGCTCATTACTCCAATCAAATTAATTTTAGAGGCCCTCATTGGCTATTCAGTATTTAAGCGTGAATTTTGAATTTTGGTTGCAAAGTTAATCCCTTGCAATCCACTTAAACTAGCTTTTCTTTCACGTATGTATCCACGGTGAGTTTAAAAATGAAATAAGTGAAGCTCAAGCAGTTTCTATGGCCCTGTTCACAAGGAATTCAAATTATTGGTAAAAGTACATTCATTCAGTAAAATATCAACCAGCGTACTCAAAATAATGTTCAAGACAAGAACGCAGGTTTCTAAAAGCTGTCACAAAAGGAAGTGACAATTAACAGCATCCTTAGGAGTGCAGTGAAAAATTCTCTCCTATGGCTTGTGTTTCTCCTCAAGTTCTTGAGTGCTTTTGGCAGTAATGACTATCAATGAGTGTTTATTAATATGTGACTGACAAAATCACTTCTTTGTGATTGGCTGAGAGCAGCCCAATCAATTGTTAATTTTTAATTTGCACAGTACTGCAAATTAATCCACATGTGTGTATTCACAATTTTCTAGGTGATGTAATAAATCAGTTATCGTGTGAAAGCTTGAGCAATTAAGGATGAACAGTACACACAGTACTTGAGAATTCTTTCAGATTGCACTGACTAAAGAGTCATGTAATTTTGAGAGAATTTTCACATCTATATACAGGCAAAAACTAACGATAGATAAATCCGACGTTTCGGCGACATCTTGGCGCCATTGTCAAGGGAAACTAATTAAATATGCGAGTTCAAGAGTAACTAAGAGTTCAGAGTTTCTAATTTGCATAGGTTAGACAAAGACTTTAGCGCGAACTGAGTCTGATTGTACATTTAAACACGGTCGTAATTGTTTAATGAGTAACATCTCATTAATGAGACAATCAAACTTGTTGTGGCATTTTTTCAACATGCTAAAACAATTGCGAAGGTCATCCGGAATCCTGCCTGCGTGTCTATTATCATAGTGATTGCGTACTGACGAGGTCTTGCTTCTATGTCCATCAATGCGTACGAACAGATGGCCACGGGTGTAACCGACATAACCAGCATCGCACTGGTCACACTTGAAGTTATACACAACGCATTGTTGATCAATGAGCTGGTTATGTCGGTTACACCTTGCAGCTTGCAGCTTAGTAACCAGGCATTTCACCAGGAGATGGACAAAAGTAGCTTTCAAAGCTTTCTTTGATCACAGCTCTACAGCTTTCTGGCAGAATGAAGATTTGCTGCTGTGCAACAATTAACTGCTCTAGAATGGAGACCTTCAACTGGCTAAAAGATTTTTTAACAAAGGTTTAATGCTGTTTAACAGCAAGAAATGTAAGCTTACGGTATGCTTACCAACAAAAACAGCTTTTTTAGAAGCCACCAAACTTGTAAAAGCAATGATCGATGCAAACTCTGATATTATTACAGTCTTATGAAGTTCTCATTAGTTTGCTTATACAAACTTACAAATTTCTGATGATAAGTGTTAATTTATGCAAATTTTTGACACACTGTCTAGATGTTCTTGCAGATAAGCCACATCCCCGATTTTTAAGGAAAGTTTTGAGCAAAAAGGTGCGGCTTATTTGCCGGTGTTTACGGTATCTTCCCATGCTGTGTACAGTAGTATCTTTGTATAATTATGCTGCACTTGACCAAAACATGAGGAAGATTTAATCTGCGACATGGCAAAATTACAAAGAGAATACGTGTACCCAAAAGAGCAATACTGACAACTAAAAAAAAAAAACATGACTTTAACTGCAGTTGATAATGGCACAGAAGTCCTATATTTTGATCAGAAAATAATTCCTGCGCTGCTTACCATAATTGTCTCCTCCGTGGGATGCATCAAATACAGATTTGTAAAGATTCTTAAAGGATGCACTCAGATCTTCAAATGCCACTTCAGAAAAAATCTTTCTTGGTGGTTCTCCATAGTTTTGTGAAGTACCAAACCCACCCATGCTTGTGTTGGGCGATGAACCAGGGGACACCCCGGCTGACATTCCTAAGAAACTTTGGTTGGTGGGAGAGGAACCATAATATCCACCACTGGACTGCAATGAAGCCAGTGTTGGAGATGCTGGAGAGCCACATGGGGATGACTGGGGGCTTATTGGAGATACACGGCCATCCTCTGGTCCATATGGTGATAACTGTACGAGATAAAAAGAATTAATACACATAACTAGTCAAGTGCAAGGTCTGTAGTGAAAAATGCAGTCAAAGCTTTTCCTGTCAATTTATGGTCCAAGAATCAATCAATCAATCGATCGATCAAACTTAACTGAACCTCCCCAATGGGCTTTTCAGGAAAGTGCAAAGTGCACAGACCATATTTGTTAAAAGAAAAAAAACATACACACACACCTAAAGAATTATGTGAATCTAGATCATGCTAGATGAATACAGCACATAACACACCCTGTAATATATCCCATGATAATATCCAATCACAGCATTCAACTGAATGATAAAACAAATCTACTCAGCACTATATCAAGGTGGCCAGCACAGTTTTTTTGAGACATGTTTGTAGATGCTGATTTCTTTATGGTGTCAATTTAATTACACGTGTGGTAATTAACAAGGCTAATAACAACAAATTCCTGTTAAGATATATGAAGTCAAGAAATCAATTTTGCATGCTATAATGCTGTAATCTTAATCAAAGTTAGCTTAAAGTAAAATTAACAGAAAACACATACTGTACGTTACTGCTGAGATCAATTGTGATATTTCTTTACCTTTCCAGACATTTTCATGGCAGTGCCAGCTTATGTAATTACCACCAACACTAATCTTGTAAAACCTCACATAATTATAACATTTCTTAAGAACACTTTGAAGATATTTTTAAAATTAATTAGTAACAATTAAGAAATGTATCAGCAATTTTGGAGAATGGCCACAGCTTCTACTAGCAATTTTGATTCTTGTTTGCGGTTTCAATATAAAGATTTTGCTATGTGCTGAAAGAAAGTTTTTAGAATGAAATATTATTGTGTTCATCAATAAATAATGATGAGGTTTTTCAGTGATTAAATAGTACAAATAGGATGAAATAAACCACTGGTTATTGTACAAGTGAAAACACAAAGGTACACCTTTTAATGTACTAGCATCAGAAGACAAAAGCCCGAGTTCTTGGAGTAAACTATCTGCATGAAGTGGACTTCGTTCAACACACGACATCATCTGACTTTCAAAATTCTCATCCGCGATGAATTATACAAATTAAGAGAAGCAACAAAATTCAAATTTATACTCGAAGTTTTGGGCGTATTTTGGTAACGATTGACTTTTCTTACATTCCTCTTTTCAGATTATAAACTATTTTAATCTGAAGTAAGGAATCGTGACCTTTTAGGGGTCTATTATATTTCAAATGTTCACAGGCACTCAATGAATGATTCGAGAGAAATGAAATCAACAACGTCAAAAATTCGATTGCCGTAGACACTTCGAGCTGTAGGATTATTCTCGTCAATTACCCAGGTCATACAACTTAAAACAAATTACCAGTTAAAATTAGTGACGAGTAAAAGACAGAGAAATTTTTTTTTTTTCACCTTTTCCGCGAATCACGTCATATATTACCCGCCAAATTAATCTCCATTTTCGCATAACAATAAATACAAGTAAAATATACCGATTAGGTTAGAGTATGCGTGTAAAAATGAAAAGCATAGAGTGCTTGAACTGTAACACGAAAAAGAAGAGCCATAAACATGTTGAAGTATTTATCGGGACGAACAAACACTGCTTATCAGCTTTCACAACTCACTGATTTCGAATCTGCGCTAAAACGCTCTCGCGTTTTGCTGCGCCATGTTCGTATTAATATGCAAGGTGGTATGATCTTACGTACCCGTGAATCGCTTGTTCGTCTTTTCCTGTTTTGCCTGGAATGAGCGTGATCGTCCTGTGGATTCTGATCAATTGCCCAGTACGATCCCTAAGTTGGTACAGGAAAAAAAGTTATACAAGCTCAAAACAAAATACGATCACTGCAAGAAAAAAAACAAGACGTCTGGTACTGCTCTGAGAATACACTTGCACATGATTTAATTTTCCTACCTTTCCTGGGTCATCTTTGCTTCTGGGTACTTTCATAAAGCATTTATTTAACGACAGATTATGCCGGATCGAATTCTGCAAATGACAAAAACAATCACGACTTACTACAGTTTTGTATGAATAGTTATAACAGAAATCAACGCAGAGAAAGTTTTAATATTCATCACTTAGCCACAGTTCAAGTGGGGAAATGTGAACAAGAGTTTTTACCTTCCAGCCGTTTCCAGCCTCCTTGTAGTACGGAAACTTCTCGCAGATCCACTGATAGATCTCGCTCAGTGTCATTTTCTTCTTGGGCGAGCTGTTTATTGCGAAGGTGATCAAGTTGGCGTAAGAGTAAGGTGGTTTGCTTTCGCGGGTTTTGTGTTGTTGTGCCTCGTCGTCGTCCAAGGTCGCATTCGGATCGAGAGGTGAGCTCGGCGGTTTTCGAAACGGACTTTTGTCCTTGCTCGGATCGTTATTGTTATTCGACATTTTAGCGTTGGCACTGTTCAAAGCAGTACCTACGCTAAGCTTAGGCAGCCAGTCCATGGCTGTCAGGCTGCTGTTAAGCTCCGCCATGATTGCAATGGCGTTCTTGCCAACCGTAGCGCTGTAGGGGGTCATGGAAGGGCGCATGTCTAACCTATGTGTGAAGCTGTAAAAATACGTCATCAGTGACGTCAAACAATGACCCCTTCCTTTCCGCTGCGAAAAAACTGACGTATGTCGTGAACTATGCCAAGTTTGCGAAAGTTAGATAGTTGAGATTCCTAACTCAGTAAAATATCGCAACGTTAAACGTTGCGATAGAAGACGTGGCTCCGTCAGCCGAACAGTTACCTTCGATTTGCAAGTGAGCACGATCAATTTATAAAGCAGTCAGTACTGTGAGAGCTTTCGGAACACAATCCTGGGGAGATATTTCAGTTCACCCTGTTCTGCGACAGGCAAACTCCCAGGACCGTTAAGCTATTTTTAAGAGCGATTATTAAATTTTTACGTTTCAAAAGTGCTTGTTTGCAAGAGGATTAGCGCTTTTACATTCGGGAGTTAGGGGAACATTATCTACATACACACTGAAAATAAAAATTTCCCGCGGATTTTTATAGTAAGGGCTTGGATGTAAACGGTCAATAATTCCTCGTACATTAGATTTAATCATGATCAGGAAAATTGATATGTCTTTGCAAAATTAATGGTGGATAGAAGACTGAATCGGCAGAACTCAAATAAGCCCACACCCTTGCAACTCTTTGTCCTGTTTCAAAAA
The DNA here is from genome assembly GCF_042242905.1 of Orbicella faveolata. Lineage (NCBI taxonomy): Eukaryota > Metazoa > Cnidaria > Anthozoa > Scleractinia > Merulinidae > Orbicella > Orbicella faveolata. The sequence continues at coordinate 6,807,080 of NW_028301539.1, read as the reverse complement.
TAGAACCAACGGTACCTTAACGTTACGTTCTCAATTTGCCCAGCTATATTATGTCTAAAATAAGTTTCTATAAAAGCTTTAAATAAACCGAAAAAAATAATTTAGTGCCGTCTAGTTGACACTATTTCATTAAGACAAATGACGTCATTTCTCCCCATATTTTTTTCGGGGTCATAGATCTTTTCAGGTAACCTTCACTTTAATACGCTAAATCAATCGTGCATATTACCATTTCTTTTGTTAAGGGAGCTTAATACAGGCTAACATTGTTTGTTCCGACCATGTGGTTTTCAAGTTTAGTAAGTTTGTTAGTAACCACGAAGACGTTTTCGTGCCATGTGCTCTCCCCTGTTTCAGTGGTCCGTTTTATTTCTGTGTAGGCTAGTTGATAAAGGGCAGGGGTAGTTATCTCATAAGTGAAATGAGGTGACCTGCTAATATCGCGGACTTGTAATTCAATAACACTAATCATCATAGAATCTTATTTTTAGTTCAGCGTAAACATCAAATTTAGATATGAAGTTGATATCTAGATTCTTCTAGTTCTATTCTGGCATGACAAATTAGACTCGGCCAGACCGGCATGCAGAAGTTAAGGGTTTTCTCCGCCCATACATTAATCTCAAAAGTTCAAACTCGCGAGTCAATTCAAACGAAGTCTAACGGAATTAAGAAAAGTGAGTTTTACTACGGTTAACAAGGAAAACCGACAATACGAAAAAAAAACCCAGGCAACCAGAAACGGTTACTCAACTTTGAGAATTGGTCAAAATCTTAACAGTAAGCTGAGAAATGACACGACTCTTTATATTCAACGCATATGTGCGCGAAAAACAAACAGAAAAACAAAAACAAAACAAAACGCTAATCCAAGAAGTTACTCGACCTTTAAAGTGAAGCTGACTTTTTGAACTCATTTATACTTCTTTAGAGCATAACTCTCCAGTCGCTCAAATCACTAGGAGAGCGCGAAGATCCGCGAACCGCGAGGGAGCGCGAATAGCGAGGACTTTCAACGCGCGCTGTTAAGTTTTCACACATCAGTGGCGCCTATTCATGGTAGCACCAACAAGTTTCAAAGAATTTTCAACCATCAAAGATATTTAGAAGTTAGTTTTGAGACGGGAGCACAGTATCGGCATATCACAGCTGAAAAAGTGCGAACATATCCTGGAGAATTAGAGGACAACGTACTTTTTGTTCACTATGAAAAATAACGCTTTAAAAAAAATCCAAGTAGATGCCCAGAAAAGAAATCATGTAACAAGATGGCCGAAATATATAAAAAAAAAAAAAATAAATAAATAATCCCTCAAGAAAAAAAGGATAAAAGGAATCTTTCCCACACCGGGAATCGAACCCGGGCCACGGCGGTGAGAGCGCCGGATCCTAACCACTAGACCATATGGGACTATACATCGGTCGAGGGAAGAATTAAGTTAAATATTTATAAAAACAAAGGCCTTTTGTTACCAGTCTCTCTCTTAGTTTGTTAACAAAGACCACGGAATAGGTATGCTGGTGAATTTTACTTGTCAGTGACTTCAAACTGTATTAGGAGAAAAGCGTGATCTAAGATGATTCAAAATTCTTTTTTTTTGCTTTACCCGGAGCTCGTAGTTTAATCTGTAATTCTGTAAAGAAGGTGGTAACAAATTGAAACTGAAGTGTGACCTTGAACTGACTTGCGTATTTGCAGAGCTGTAAAGTTGTGATGGACGTGGTTCTTTCAGTGGCAAAAAAATACACGCCACTTTATTGCATCCTGCGTCCTGTGGTGACATCTCATAAGTACCAGCTGGCGTTCAGTCTTGAAATTGATACACGAATCAGTATGACATAGTTCGAAGCCCTTACTTCGGCCTCACTCGGAAAATCTTCGGATTCCGATCTCTATGAGGTCCAAACCTTCATGAGGCCTTTTACTAAGGTTTGTTTTCCAAGTGTTAAGCGAAAATCAACATCTACATTTCATTTTCCTGCAATTTCAAGTACTCACAATTTCAAAGCACGCTATTCTTAGCAAAGGTTGTACAGGAAGTTGCTTTCATAATAAACAAATCCTCCCAGCTACCAAAGTATTAGTGTAAGAAATTAATACACGTAAACAATGAAAAAGATCTTTTCTAGTTGAGATTAAGGATAGAAATCAGGTTAAAAAGACTGTTAGACTACGTAATTAGATTTAATAGGTGTGTGAACTCTTTTTGACGGAGTGGGTTTTCGTTCACAAACTTCGACATTTTTCAAATCCCTATCTAATTTGTAGTTTGTTGCGCGTGTGCGAAAAAAAGAAAAAGAGAAACTTGATCGAAACTTAAAGTCAGGTTTTCATGTGTGAGGTTTCATTTTACATACAGACGTGTCTAGCAGGGCTGTGGCTAGTGAGTGTATAAATTGATAATTTCCTTTTACCGGCAGAATCCAGAACTACGGCCCCTCTTCACAGCGTGCAAACCATTGTAGCATTGTTCGATGCCCTTGACTATGCGACGCCGTTAGCTCTTAACTAATCTTTCTAGTATTAAATAACTGAGAAACAAGGTGAATTTAGTAAAAATAGAAAAATGAACAGCTGCTATGATGGACCAAGGCAAGGGTTGGTAAAAAACAAACGAATTACTTCGTCCCGGCGCTAAAAATAACAATTATGCGACGTTACGTTGCGACTTTGTTGAAAACAATGCCCCTTTGTTCTCGACCGAAAAAAGGTTTCCCCAGATATGTCGTTAAGTTTACCAAGCGGAAATGGTCACAAATTGCTTGTAAATTTAGTGAGTTCTCAAACAGACGAAGCATTTAAAATTTAAAAAGAAAAAGAAAAAGTCATTGGAGGGTACAAAAATTTCAGTGGCTTTCTTTTTAATACAACACGAAAGTAATTTTTTCGTCTAAATATTGTGTAACGAATGGTATTGTTTTCTTTGTGGATTTTGCGGAATCTACAGAAGATAACACTGAGCAAGTGCAATTCTAAATGAATATGAAACAATTAGCATGTCAAGTTTTTATTTTTAATTTAGTTGCAATGTACAATGCTTTGTCATCATGAATCTGCGACCGTAACTTATGTACAGTTTACACAAAACAATACGAGAGCTGTAACTGTCGATAAGACACAACAATTGTTACCTTAATGTAGCAAATTATTTAATAATACTCGCTGAAAATCAGCGACTAATTTGGTTTTTGTCTGATATTATAGCGGGCTTCGTGTGCATGTCCGCTGCGTTCAGAATACTGTACATCAAGTAGCAATCGGTGGACTAATTTACAACATGTTTCGCGACACTTGTTGAAGAACGAGATAACACACTTGCAACAGAGCTCCGGCAAAAACTAATCCGCCCTCATCTTGTTCCGAAAACCCTCTCCATAAGAGCCGTAATAATGTCTGATTTCTCCTAGTCAGAGGATTGTATCTGCAGTTTATATTGTCTCCTGCTGCAGCAAGAGATCGTCCGACCAACCGTGGAAGATTTGCTCCGTGTCCAAGGGCCCTCCTCGACTCAATTTGGTCTCCAAGCCAAGCAAGTCTCTGTGCAACGAAATGTACATTTTCTTGTGTGTTTCCATGAAACTGAAGAGGACTTTGATGGGTTATGGTTGAAAACAAATTATCTCTACTCTCGGGAGGGAAAATAACAGGATTTATATTCCGTCTGTCCATTTTGCGGTCAGATATCCTGATCCACCGGCCTCTCAAAATTCCTTTCCGGCTCCGAGCTTTGCTTCGCCTTGAGTAGACGAAAGAAGATAGCGGTGAAAAATGCTGTCTTAATCTTCCCGACAGGTCAGTCTTCAACAAATCATCAACGCAAGTTCTGCCGTAAGGTTTTGATGAAGTCTTGTGCTATGCTATGGCTGCAAAGTCAGACCATTGACTGGGATACACAGCCAGGCGTTATTGTTGGCCTCAGAATTCAATAAACAATTCAATGTCCAAACAATTGACAAGCGATCCGCACGCTTTAAACACACAAGATTGCCCGTGCAGTTTTAAACGAACTGGCGTCGGAGTGTCTCTATACCAGCAACTCGTCTAGGCTTGCCTCGTTTTTAAAGAAAGGGGATTGTTTTCTTTTCTCTGTTTTGACGACCTTGACTTTTCCCTGGGCAAATAAAAACTCCGCAAGGGCTTTGACGGTCCGCAACAGAAATTATCTCATATAACACAGCAGCTCTTGTCCACTCTTAAGGTTGAAACTTTACCAGGATAGAAGTCCATTTGTTCAAATAAGCCTGCACGCGAGCAAAATCTTGAAGACAAGGATGTCGACCTCCGAGGTCATTTGTCAGTTATTTTCCACCTTTCGGCCGAACTTCGAGAATGCAAATTCAAAGCGGGCCTTGCCGAAAAGACGGGAGTTCATTTGCGCCCCTTTGATTAAAGGCGGTAACCGCTTCGCTACTCGCTGAAAAAAAATAATTACCAAAAATAGCCGAAACTAGCCGGGGTTTCACCGGTACAAAACTCGATCAAAGGACAACGCAATAAGTGCCGAGAATTTGACAAAGAAAGGAGATTTTTTTCGAGAGTTTTCTTTGCTCGATAAAACGGAATCAATTTTTCATGAGCTGGAATGCACTTTCCGCTTACAAGCTTAAACTTACTTCGAGCACACAAAATGTTTTTTTCTAGGCTATTTCACGCGTTATAAAAACTTGTTACGACATTCAACAGGCTTTCCGACGGCTTTACAACCCGGTTTCGCAAATTGCTTATTTACCTTTTCGCGAACAAATGAAAAAATTGACGGCAGATTGAAACACACTAATTTAATCTAAATTCAAAGAACCAACTTCCGACTCAGCAAGGACTGACAGCGCTTTCATCGGACAATTGGCGGGGTCAACTTGTCGGTCCTTGGCAGCCGGCAACAGCATCTTAAACGCTCAGCTGAAAAAGCAAAACAAAGGCGCGATTCTTTGCTAAGTATTGCCTCGCCCGCTGAGAAAAAACAATACAAAACGGTTTGAAACCATCACACCAAACAGCCGAAACGAAAGAGAGAATCAATGTTGAATAATTAAGGTTTACATTGCATTCATCGGCCTCCTCTAAGGTCTATAAGCGGTGTCCCTTTCTTGTAAAGCCGCGCTATTCGACGCTATCTATTGCAAATTATTACACCATTCGAGTCTTGCAGTTTGGATAAAATGACAGGGAAAAATAAATAGTGGCCTTTGCGGTTTAGTAAATCGCAGCGATGCGAAATCCATAGATTAAAGTAAATGAATTTAACTATATAAATTTGCTTTTCTTATTAGATGTTTAGGCCGGCATAAAAAAATCTGAATTTAAAATACGTGTTATGTATTTCGCAAAAAACATTTTGGGAATTTTTCAATGCAAACTGATAAACATCGCAACAAATTTATCAGTGCGATACCGAATATTTTTTTCTTTTACGTTGGATAAAGATAAATGATCAAATTTAGTAATCTCGTAAATGAAAAGTTTAAACGACAAAGTTAATCTGAAAACCCAACAAAATGCGAAGCTATTTATAGCTCATGACGTCAGGGAATATAAGCACGATTTCAGATCTTTCAATCTAATCGTCAACATACTTTAAACTCATCATTGGCCGTGAAATCGTTTTCCATTTAATCACTAAGGACCTAATTTGAAGCAATTATAGAAATATCAAATGTTAACAAAAATATAAGCCATTCTAGCTATCGATCTTTATTTCATTTCGGTTTTTGAGCACAAGATACGGTTGTTTGCCCAGTCAAGAAAATTGCTATTGTCGTTTTTCGCTCAGATCTTTGATTGCAATGGAAACCGCCAAAAAATAGTTGAATAACTTGAGCTTAAATAAGACAATTATTAATTGCAGAATAACCCCGTTTTGCGGGTAACAGTTTCTATAACGATTCAGTTTTCGTTCTTACTTTCGGCCAGTTATTAGCTCTTTGCTGTCGCTAGTTTTCGGAGTCTGACTACCTTAAGGTGGCAAACGTGAGTTTCATCTTGGTCGATTCGTCTCAAATTAGAAATATTTTACATATAAAATTTAAGTTAGACTCCGTTAGTCTCTCCTAGGCGTTCAGTAACTTGAGGCCCAGCGCGAAAAATGGCCCACAAAAAAATATGTGAGAAGCGAGGAAAGGCGCTCTCACCTTAATCAGTGTTTTTTCCCTCCGCTGTTTTCTCGCGCTGCGCTGCAACGAACTCCGTAAGTTTCCATATTTGTGTTGTTGAAGATTCTTCAATGTAAAGCTACATACAGAAAGACAACGCGGGTTATATTCTTTCGGTAAGTCGTTTCTTTCGTGATTTAGCAAAAACCGCACAATTTAACATTACTTTCAAAGGGTCGTTATACTGATACTTTCGGGGGATTGTTAAATGTCTTTGCGGTAAGTTTTTTTTTCTTTGGGAAAGTACGCCTGCATTTCAGGGGAGAGTTTTTTGTCGGCGGTCTGTCATTCTTACAATTGTTTTAGAAGGAGTAATTGATGCCATGAAATTAAAAAAAGACTGATATTTCTTGACACTCGATCACTTTATGGTCGTGATTTGCGGCGTACCTTTATATATATACGACAGAGTTACGGGTAATACAACCCGCTGCTTTTAAGAGTTCCGTCGTAGTATTTTGTCTTATTCAAGCCGCGTCTCGCTTAGAGACTTTAATTAAGACAATGGACGAGAAGTTGTTTCTTGGCGGGATCGTTTGAAGGCAGAGCTAAAATCAAAGGATGCTTCGACGGATTCTAACGCTGCGGTAACAATCACTTGATAATTATAAGACAAGTGAGATTTAATGGGGGGCATCATTGCCAGTAGAATTTCTAAGCTTAAGCGAGATAAATATTTCTCTCCCCGGTCCCGGGGTCTGTTCCCCTAAATTTCTAGGGCGGAACCCATTCTGTATTTCCTATAGCCTACCAAGTGTCCTGTTTGTTCGAAGGCTGAACAAACTATCCCCTGGATAAAAAAAAAAACAAAAAAAAACTGAAGTTTTGTTACTTTGTAACACGCTTGACTTGTTGCTGACACTGTTGCCATCTATAATTGAAAAAAAAATCTGACTTTATCATTTTTTAACAACCCAGAAAACAAACTGATTAGTTTTTTATGCCGGCCATAATAACACTGAACAACTAAAAAGGAGTCGAATTTTATTGGCTAATAATTAATTTTTTGGGCGCAAAACACTTAAAGCTGTCATGATAAGACGGTCATTGTTAATACAACTGGTATCTGAAACGTATAGCAGTCCGTCACAGTTTGCGTATCTTAAAAGTTTAGCCTAAATTTTCCAAGTTTGTCGTTTGCAATCCGTATCAATCTTCTCCTACTTTAACCATCCTTGTTCCTTTATGGATTATTGTTATCTCTTTGGTGTTTTTCTATCTTAGTAAACTGCTATATTCACGTTTCCTTAAATTCAAAGGTAATTTTATATGTGGCTAAAACAACTTAAAGTATCGTGCCTGAGCTCCTTTAAAACTAACCCTGTTGAGGTTTCTCTCACTACGCAAGGAAATTTTGACTTTCCCCAACCAGAAAATAAATTCTCCGGTTATTTGAATTTTCTGACTTGAGGTAAGCAGGGAAAAAAAACGCGCGCGGACGAAACTACAGCTCTGCTGAAAGCGAGACTTCAAGCGTAAGAGATGTTACTATCAGTTTATTTCTTGAATAAATTTATCACCAGTAAGTACAATTTACAACAAGTTCGCAGCTACTAAAAACATTCACATAATATTACTAACTGATTCATTATAGAGCAAAATAAGTCGAGAATATAGTAAATCCTAGTTCCTGGAATCTTCCGTATAGTTGCTAAGAAACGTGACGTCACCTCATGACGTCGTACCGACGTGAAAAGTTCCCAAGTACTCATGCTGTTCTGTGATTGGACGGAGTACGAATCACAAATTCTGACACTTATTTCTCCGGCTACAAGATATGAACTACGAGATTCACAGTCTGCTATGGGTTATGATATGCACGTTACCGTTTACAACTATGTCAAACCGTTGATTAATTTGAAGACTGTAGGTTCTAGCGAACGAAACAAATAAAATAGTCACGGCCATATTTCAAATACCTGGATTCAGGAAGGATCGACTCAGGCCCTGTCTGCACTACACCGCGGGAATTTGAAAACGGAGGTTACGCTCTGAACACGCATGCAAATGTTGTACGTCCACATCACGCCGGAGAAATTTAAAAACGCAACAATCACAGGTCATTTTGGATTTGTGTTTGAGGAAAACTCGATCAGAGAAATCACATGATTATAACGAGGTCATCGTTTCCGAAAAAAAATAAATCCGTTCTCAAAATGTTTTCCGTCCACACGAAAACGAAAAGCCGGCGTTTCACGCAAATTCCTCCTTTTTTAGCGACGGATTAGTGTGGACGGTAGGCCTAACCGTAGAAATAAAGCTGCGTTTTCCAAATTTCTACGGCCTAGTGTGAACGTTACCTTCAGCTGAAATTTCAATTCTACTCAAAATTAAAGGATGAACTAAATCATGTCTGTCAATTTTTTTTTCCTGGGAATTGTACGCAGGGACACATAAGTTTGAAATTTACAGCTTCAACCATGATTTACACCGGAGAGTATTTAACTACACAATGTACAGGAATTTATCGTGAAAGAGGGATTTTATTTCATACAATAGGTTCTGAGATTTAGGGAAATTTCAAAGAAAAGATGAATTATAAATGAATTTCCAAATTAACTGAAGCTGCGGGAAAATATTTCAATTTTTTTCATTTTGACTTCAGGAAACGCGATTTGGGTGTTTGTCGGCAACCTCGTCCCAGGCCTTCTCCAATCTGTCATTTTGATAAAAGCCGAGGATAAGACCCTGGGGATGAGGTTGGATGAGGGATTCTTGGTAGACCACGTGATTTGCATGCAGGCACTCAATGCCTGCTCACAAAGCTGCGTGTCCTGTTGCCTGTCAATTTAAACATGTATACAACCATTTATGACTTCTAGTCTTCAAGGTCGTGACGCAACGCCCTACCAACAAGTTCGCAGCGTTGCGTGACGGCTTTGAAGAAAACTAAACTGTAACCGCCTCGTTTAAACACCGCCTGCAGCAAGTACAATTTCTCTACGGCGCTTCTCAAAAGCACCATGTCAACTACAATATAACAAAACAAGGGACCAAAGCAATTCTGGTCTGCGAACAGGTGGACACCTTCACCACCATTATCTATATTGTCACGCAATATTTCGGGAAGTAGCTTTGCGTGACGTCCAAGAGCGCGACTATCGGAGACCAGTCAACAGGCTCTCTAAGACCCACTCTCCAATTCCTGCGCCTTTTGTTTCACCCTGTCCCTGTGCCCAGACTATACAATCGCTGGCCTTCTTAAAAAGCAAAAATTATACAAGAGAGCGATAACCAGTTATCCGGCTTTCTTTTCTCACTGCACATGCTAGGATAAGAGCAACAGAGACAAAGTATTTAAGAAAGGGGAAATCCTCAAATTATAGTTAATGATCGACTTGTCTTTGCATTCCATAAATTAAGGAATCAAACTGCTAGAGAACCGTGGCCAGTATGAAGCAAACTAAGGTACTTGCTTCAGTCATTTTGTTTTTCGTTTTTGTTGTTTTTTTTTTGAAGGGAGTAAGTAAAACACTACTAAATACCTAGAAAGAAAATGTAACAGCAGACATTGCTCCAGTCATAATTTTTTTCTGGCTACAGCTCTGGCTATACATAAGAAAATATTATTTTCTACCTTTACAGTCTTCCAGCTATTTCATTTTGCCGTTCAAACTTTGAAATTCATAAATTTTCAAAGTTTCAAACTGGAACACTATCATTCAAACAAGAACCCTTTTGGTCATAATATCTCAGACCCCACGATTGTTGTTAGACACATCACTCTAGGCAACCTAGACAAGTCCTTGAGCGAGCAAACTGATTCGAAATTCATCGAGTATTCAAAGACGATTTCCCAGAAAAGGTTCTTATCCACCAGGTACAAAATAACATTTTACTTGGACTTGAGACTAAAGTCACTGCAATGTACATTTAAGGCTTAAGAAAATTGGAAAAGCCACTGAGACAGGCATTCTTAGTGTGAGGTGGTAAAATACTTTCCTCTTTGATTTTTGTAATGAATGGTTTTCAAAACTGCACCCAGCTAGAATCAGAACTCCTGCAAAAGAAAAGAAAAAAAATTACTAGCTATAAAATGGCAACTGTAGAAAATGTAACTCCCAGTGTGCAGTCAGTATATGGTTTTCATCTATGCCAACTCTCACAGATTATCTGGGCCAGAAGTCTCCTGGATGCACACAGTTACATTGTAAAACCACCTTGTTAAGAGCAACAAACACTGCTACAAAAAATATATGACTTGAGCAATAGACCTGAACGTTGGAACCATTTTGTATACAATAAACAGTGCCACAAAATAGCTTTGATTCATTAAATGCAAAATGGCATTCCTACTGTAGGTAAGGTCTGCATACTGGCCAAGTGGCCCATTAGGCCTGAGCTTATCATGGTTTCTATAGCAAGAAGTGACTAGGAATATTTCTACTCCCTGTGGATGAGATGCTAGTCCATTGCAGGGCTACCCCAAGCATTAATTTGCCGGTACATATTTGTACACCTGGGTGGAGAGAGGTACTGTGAGAGTAAAGCATCTTGCCCAAGAGCTCGAAACTCCAGAGCTCGAAACTGGAAGGCTTGATCCAGAGTCAAGCACACTAACTATGAAGCCACTGCGCCTCTTTTCCTACTAAAAGGCTAGCAAACTTCACTTACCCTGATGCTGCAGTAAAATCTCCCCACTCTGATGTTGTCTTCTGTTGTTGATTTTGTTGTTGAACCTTTGAACTGGAAGCAAACGCTCCCATGTCGGGAAAGGGAGCCTGCGGCTGAGATTGATGAACTGTTCTTTTCATTGATGCGGGTGATGCCCCTGCTCCTGGGGGTGGGGCTAGCTTGGGAGCCATACCCCCAGGGGGAGGGGGAATGACACCAAGACCACCACCTGCTGTGGAAAGTGGAAAAAACCCTCTCACTTCCGATCTTGATGTTTCAATTAATTTCTGTGTTTTTATTTAATAATCACTATTGATACCATTCTTTGAAAATGTTGCTAATGAATATTTGGTGGCACCTGAATATGCTGTTGTTTAAAGAGTCAGCAAATCAGGAAAGTTATAAAACATGGAATTATGAAAAACCTATGCTAATCATTTATTAACAGATGTTCAATCCAGTCAAAAATTATACAGAATTGTTCTAAGTCACCTTTGCTGCACTTTACAAGTGGGTAATATGTTAACTTTGTGATGTACTTTACAGCGTTAGAGATAATACATACCAGGTTTAGGTCGACTTGTTGCACTTGCACCGGGTGCACGATTCTGAAAGATAACAACAAGGAAGACACTAAGTATCTTTAGTTACAGAAAAATGTTAAGCCTGTTCAGAGCCTATTGCCAGCTTGTCACTCAATCCTTGACCAACAATTAGTTCAAGCAAATATTACACATCTTGATTTAAGACAGCTGGCAGGGTCAATAATGAGAAACAGCCAGTCTGAATGGTTTATTGCCAGTCCAGTATTTTCGAAGAATTAGAATGTCCAAACAGAGTTTCAACTTACAGTTCTTTTTTGATCAATATGGACACAATTTAATAGATTACATTTTTTTTTCTATTATAATCTACAAATGCTTCTTGGGACTGTGCTGGCCTTTCCCCTGGCTGATTTTCATGTTTTTTGGGGGGAGCATACTGGTCTTTTGCTTTATTTGGTCTAATCAGGAAGGACTGAACTTCAATTGATTTGCACTGTATAGACCTAGTGACAACATTCACCCAGCACTGCCATTTGTGATTGGATTTTAAGATATGTGTACTTCATCAAGAAAACACGATACTCACCCCTAGGTTAATATGGATTGTTTGACCTTCTTTAAAACTCAGGTCTAACTTTGGTGTAAGATCAGGCTGCTCAGCTTCTGCTGCTATTTTTTCACTCTGTTTTATCCATCTAGATAGCAAATAAATCATACACTCAGAAATTTACTCATATTGATGGAGTCATCTTGGCCATTGGAAAATGAGACAGTGTTTCCAGTGTGACTCGCTGACCAGTTGTGGATACTTACCTTGCCAATTCATGGCTCTGTAATACCTACTACTAGCCACACCTACTGCAGGGAATAATATCGTTTAACAATTTTTCTTTGAAATTGAGGTGAATAGTGGCATAATATATACTTGCTGTGAAGTGGCAAGGTAAATATTCTGCCGCTATTCACCAAGATTGAAAAAAACAAAAAACAAAAAAAAAAAACAATCACATGAAGTTTCTTTCAAAGAAATGAAACAGAAACCATTGAAAAGTTGATTTATTTGCTAACTGACCTCTCAATTCATGCTTGGAAAATGTGCAAGCAAACACAAAATTAATGTTGTCAGGACATTGATGCAAAGATTGACATATCAAGAGACTGATCAACATACTTGAAGTGATCTTGCAATGATACGTTGAAATCAAAGCTATCGCCTCTGTCTTGAAAACCCATTCCAATGAACGCATGGCGACCTGTGGTATATGAAAAACAGTTTGAGCTACCTAAAATGAATGGTTAATGCAAAACGGTTCGGGGGGGGGGGGGGGGGAGGGGGAAGTCAGTGTTTGAGCCCAGTGGCCAATAAAAGGCTGGTGCTTATCTCTGGTTTCCCTAGTGTGCAGCAACTAGGGGTATGTAAAATGAATGGATGACCAAAGGGTAAAATTTGTTTCAGAACAAAGAAAACATGAAATCAATGACTATAATATCAGGTAAAGGTAGAAAAAGGTAAAGTCTGCATATGAGCCAAGTGGCCCATCAAGCCAGTGCTTATCTCCAGTTTCTGTGGCATGAAGTAGCTAGGAGTATTTCTACTCCCCCCTGGATGGGATGCCAGTCCATTGCAGGGTTTAAACCCCCAGCATTAAATTTGCTGGTACCCATTTATACACCTGGGTGAGAGTGACGTGTCTTACCCAAGAACACAACACAATATCCCTGGCCAGGGCTCAAACGCGGACTGCTCGATCAGGAGGTGAGCACACTAACCATGAGGCCAACACACCTCCACTGAGATTATGAACAAAACAAAACCAGGCATTTAGATAATAGATATTTCAAATCTTTAAATTTAAGATTGTCAATTATTTACTTAGCAGATATCTCAAATTTTTAAATTTTAAATTGTTAATTATTTACGTAATAGATATTTTAAAATTTTAAATTTTAGATTGTAATTTTAGTTAGGGGACCTAAACAGGGATAACCTCATGGTCCTCCTTTTCAAATACTCTTTGTACTCTGTATTCATTGAAGTTAGTAGTTATTATCAAGCAAACATCAAGCAAACAAAATTATGTACAATGCATACCCTTCAACATGTTCACATACCTGTTTCATCTACAATCTTGAGGACAAAGTAGCGACTGCTATCTAAAACACCTTCTACAGCGATACCTGGATAGTCATCCACAGGACACTTGGCAAAGAGCTCACCTGATCAACAAAGAATGAGGTAGTAAAATCAGAACCACAGCTTTAATTCTGGCCTGTCACAAAGGACACACACAATCCAGCTAGCCAATCAAAATATGAGACAAATACATGTAACTGAACAGTGTAAAGCATGGGAAAATGTGCGTGGGTGAGTCACGATTGGTTTTTGTTTAAGGTTACTTCTTTAAAATAATTATACATTGTATTTTAATATTGATAATGCACGTGAAAACTGCTCAAACAAATCTAAATTAATCCACACAACCAAAGACTGTGGCCAGAATATTCTCTATAACCATGTCACTGTGGATCAATTTATTGTTTTATAAATGTAGGGTCTGAAATCATCTCCCTGCCTGGAAAGTAGATCTCCTGCATGATCTAAGCAATAAAATCTTATTCTGCAAAGATTATCAAAAACAAATCCCCCTTCTTCCTCTTTCATTGTTTATAATCTTGCATATCCCTCTCCTTCTGTTCCTTAGTTGCAGATTACAAACTTGAAATTTATGTCACTTACCACTGGTCTTATCTTCTATCTTGATGTAGCATTCTTTTCCTTTAGCACACACCCTTAACCGTCCAGTCCAGTCAGGTTGATCAAGTTTCCAGTCAGCAGCTCTACAAAGCAAACAGAAGAGAATTCTTATTTAATGATGTAAATCTGATTCCAATAAAGAGCCCCTTCTTTTTTAACATGCATAGTTTCAATATTCCCTCAAACTCTTATCCCCTTACAACAATCGTATGGCAGCTAATAGATAAGTCAAACAAAGATCTTTTGAATTTAAGTTCACAAAGAACTTGTTTACCTGTACTTGTGCGCAGCTTTGGGATAGATTGAGGCCTACATTAGTGAAACTGGCCAGAAATGTTGCTAATTTTAAGAGTATAAAATTACGAACTTTAGACCTGTGACTGTATATTTACAGGCCTGTTGTTATTTTATTCAGATTTCTACTGCACATGTGTACACAGCTGAATTTTCAGTGTTAGTAGTACACATATAAAAATAGGATTAAGTATTTTTCATACTATAGATATTTCGATGCATTGTTTTTGTAACAATGCAATTTAATTATTTTATTTTTTTGTTGCGTTACACGTTTGTATTTTGATCGAGCTTACTTTAATAGCTCATAGGTGAAACATGTATAAATAAAGTGTTCATTGTTGATAGATTTAAAGACTAATTTAAATTCTTATCCTAGGGGTGAAGCCCCTGTGGCCAAATCCGTGACACGATGACATGTTCTAAATTTGGTAATTTAATTCTAGAAAACCTTGAATGATTGTGATTACCAGTATACGTAGCAAATCTATGAATTATAAAAACGAAAAAAATCAAGCACTTTAATTTAAGAGTATTTTAGAAAGTAGTATACAAATTATTTCGGTAAATTTTGTGAAACCAATTCGAATATTACGCTTAATTAAATTCACTCGTCAACAGTAAATAAGTGGCTTATAAGATACCAAATGACGCCCCTAATTTTAGAAAAATAAAGTATATGTGAAATTTTAGTACTGGATTTTTGTAAAATGTGCATGTCTTAATTAGTATTAAATTTGGATTCCGAATATTGCCGTGTGCAATATTTGTTACGATCAAATAGACAAACAGGAAAGAACGCTGAAGAGAGCTAAATGGCGAGCGAATCCCCAACTCAAAATTGCCCACAGAGAAGATTTGTCTGATGCTACGATAATGATCTCGTTTTAAATTCACACGAAGAATATACTCAAAGAACGTAGCTGGCTACCTGTATCCTCGGTTGCTTGTTCTCGGAGGAATTTTGTAAATAAAACATTCGTTTTTGACACACAAAACGCTCTCGTAGTCCTCCATCTTGAAAATAGAACAGCAACCCAGACTCCACTCCGTCAGCTCGAAAAGGACTGGGGAGATTCAAAATGGCTGCCACAGCTCTGAAAACTTCTGTTTTATTTCGATTTCAAACAAAATGTACGGACTAAATGAGTTATCTTTTGTATAGATACGCACTTTGACGCTTTCCAGAGGGCCGTGGGCTTCTCTTTATGGGCTCTAATGATGAAGTAACAGTTTATCAAGCAGTTTTGGAGGAGTGTGACTGTTTAGCTGGTTTTACTTCAGCTCCTGTTGACATTGCAAGAAATTTACTTTTGGACAATTGCGACTCTTGCAAATTCAAACTTATTTCTCCCGGAGAATTTAGGCCATGGTATGGTAAGTGTACAGTTATAAATCATTACTTGGCTAATAAACAGTTAGGAATTTTGCACAAATAGTGTTTTGGTGACAGTAAGCTAAAACCATTTCTCAGACTGTACGTGTCTTTTGCTTTTGTTTCAAAGTAAAGCCCGATGCTTGTGAATACAACTTATTATAATATTAGCAGTATATCATCATGTTACATTTTGAATTAGAGACAAATGAAAACTGGGAAAAAATGTGGGGATGGAGAGGAGCAGCGCCCAGTTGCATTTGATACCTCGGTAAATTCCACAAGAAGATCAGCAAAGTTTTGACAATTCTGGGTAATTGTGAAGAACAGCTCAATGAAAAAACCTGTTGGCCATCTGCCAGCTCTCTGTTGGCCATCTGGTGGCCGTCTGTCAGCTGACTGTTTGCAGACAGACAGGGGACAGGTTTTTTCACGGAGCTCTACTCTTCACAAATACTGAATTCTGTAGCAAAGTAGGCTCATGTGCATGCCAGCTAAGGCAGTGCTAGTTTATGCCAAGGATTATGATTGTGCCTTTATATTAGCATGCCAGTATTTTGGAAACCCATGGAAGTCTTCACTGTATAAAACTGTGCATTTTGGAACAATAATATATAGATTTAGCCAGGCCTAAAAGCGGAGCTCCTGATTGCAATAACTGACCATAAAGGAAAAAGAGAATTATTTTTTCTTACATCAGAAACTCAAAAAATGATCAATTGTGAGCATGTGATTGTTCAGCGTGTGGTTTTACCATTTTCCCAGTTAAATTTTAAGCATCTATACCCAATAAGCCTAACAAAGATTGTAGAAGTTGTGTACGCAATATATCAGGGACTTTCCAAGAGACGACCATGCAAGGAATATGTCAGAAGAAAGGTCAACCACGCACCAGGGGCTAATTTGCACCAAAATTTTGTTTTTGCGAGTACTCTCCTTCTCCCCCAGAGAAATAACCTGACTTGAGCCCGCGATCCAATCAGAAAACCTGTTACTGGTCAGCAGTCAACTTCAAAAAAACATGCAACCTCAATGAGCTCTAAACCTGAGCCCGCAATGTGGCCACGTGATACTGGTCAGCAGATAGCTTGTTGTGACAGCTGTCAATTAACAATAGCGTGGATTCCCAAAATCAAAGATGTAGCTATGGTAATGGCACTACTCTCTTGGTTTTCAAGGTATTGGCGTACGGACGTACAGATGGACATACGCACTACCAAAAGTTTTGAGATCGATGGGTTACCAAATTTTCTAAGGTATGGGGCTCGCTTGCGCGCCTTCTGCACGTAGGATCTCTGCTATGAAACCAGAAGGCGGAAAATTTGCCACCCTCCTGCTGTGTTAGAGCAGGAAAAGTCCCACATTTACTTGGCTCTTCTCTATTCTAAGCAAGAAAGACCTTCAATTTGCTTCCTCCTGCCCCTCCCCCCTCTGAGTACCTTCTCCCCCCTCCCTAGATGGGATGCTAGCCACCAGTTTGCTGACTGTTTTTGTGCCATTCACACACACCAACTTGAAGGCCACTTTACAAAACCTGTTGGTGGCAGCATCTATTTCTGCTCACAGACAACACTTTTGCTGCTATCATTTGCCTTGCCTCATGTTTTAACCTTCAAATTCTCAGAATATGTTCCTTGTCACTAATGAGGCATGGGAGGCTGAAAGCAGAGCACAAATTCAAATGCTTGCTTTCAAGGGGGTTGTTAACCTTGATGGTGATGCGCCATGTGATAGTCCAGGCCATTCTTCAAAGTATGGAACATATACTTTAATGGATGATGACACTGGCAATGTAGTGACATTTGATGTGCTACAAGTCACTGATGCATTGATCTCAAATGCACTATGGAGAAGGAAGGCTTTTCCAGGAACACAGAAATGCTTCAAAGTAAGGATGTTACCATTGGCAAGATTGCAAGAGACTGTTATGTGGTTAATCAGCAGTTGCATAGCCAACAGTGAGGATCACCTACACATCACTCATCAGTATGACGTCTGACTGGCAAATGTCAAAATGGGTGGTTAAGAAGTTAACAAATAAAGCCAAACAAAAGGGTTGTGGGGAATGATCTCCATGGATACAGTCCATCTCCAATCACCTATGGTCATCTGGTGAGACCTGCAATGGTAACATGTATCTTTTGGGCAACAACTAGCTTAGCTTTCTAGGAAATGGTTTTGAACATGAAACTTCTAAAGGATCTGACTAAGCTTACGGACTTTGATCATACTGATATCCTTAAGGAATATTACTCTATGATGCTTAAGTATTGCTCTAAAGGGGAGCATTTTTCACACCAGAACATTTCTAAGGTGGTATCCAGTTCTGTTGCACTGCTAGTTGGAGATAGGCATACTGAGAATGAAGCATCTTATCCAAGTACACAGGTGTATTGGCTGAATACCCTGTCTCAGACCTGCCTTAGAATTAAATCCTTAGTTCAGAACGATATTAAAGGCAATGGTTATATGCTTCTAGTTAGGACAGCTAGGTAGGACAGCTTTTTCTACAAAAAAAAAAACATACCCAATTCAAGACTAGAGTGCAAAAATCATACCCTATTTGAGAGCAAAATGACCCTATTTGTTACCAAAACGGCTAAAAACTATTTGATAACCTTTTTGCCTAATATAGCCCATACAAAGGCACACCCCCCTCCCTACTCAGTTAATGCGTCTGACTTCAGTTTGAGCAGTTCAGGTTCAAGCCCTGGTTGAGGTCATTGCTTTGTGTTCTTGGGCAAGATGCTTTACATTGACAGTGCCTCCCTCCTCCAAGGTGTATGAATTGGTAGCACTGAATGAAATGCTAGAGGATAACCCTGTGATGGACTAGCATCCCATTCATGGAACCATAGAAAAACAGACTGTGTTCATGTACTGGTGGGCCATTATGTTTATCACTGAATGCAGACTTCACCTGCTACCAAGAATACAACCAGCCAGTGCTAGAAGTGGACCATTTACAAACACTATTGCACCACTGTAGCACACACACCACTGTGTGGCATTATTTAAGAAATAGGAAACATGTTCCATGTTTCCATCGACTTATATTGTAACCACAAGTGGAGGTTGGGAGAACGAGAAATGTTGTGGAAGCACCAGCCTACAGGTGAGTGTTTCTACTAACAGCTTTTTTGAGTTCTCCCAGACTTTCATGAGTGTTTCTAAAACTCGATAAAAAACATGACAACATATTCTTCCTATTTCTTTTAAAAAGCACTACAAAACAAAAGAAGAAAAAATATAGTTTACTTGGCTCATTAAAATGTAAATTCTCTTTGCTCACACCATCATTACATCAATAGCTTGTGCTAGTTCTGTGTTTCTTAGAGGGTGTTTTCTAACATTTAATAATTAAAATATGTTTTTATATTTCTTTTTTTATAGACAGTAAAACCTTGATCCCAATCACCTTCAAGTTTCCTCCTCCTAAGTCATCCCAGCTTTCAGTTCCCAATTCAAGCACATCACTGCAAAATAAAACACTTGCCTCATCATCATCAGAGAGTGGTCCTTTGTTAGAGTTTCTACCAGCATATTCTGGAAAATCTTGCTTACAACAACAGAGGAAGTCCAGTTTTAATAACAGTGGCTCAGATGATGGGATTGAATTGCAGAGTTTATTTGATGGACAGCGGTTTAGTGACTTCTCAAGACAGTGTGTTTCCAGACCCAAGTTACCCAGTGAAAAGAGCAAGCTGCCACAAGAAGTAGAAGAAGTACTAAATCCAATGACTAAATCAGTAAGTGGTACAAACAATACAGTTACGATAAGATAAAAGATAGACAGTAGGCAAGACAGAAGACAGAATGACAGGGTTATTTCAGATAGTTAAATCCATAAAATTAGTTCTTTTCATGTAGGTAAAGCCAGCGTATAAGCCAAGTGGCCCATCAAGCCAGCACTTATCTCTAACTTCTGTAGCTTGAAGTGACTGGGTGGAATGTTAGTCCATCGCAAGGTTAGCCCCCAACATTAAATTCACCAGTTCCCATTTATACACCTGAGTGGAGAGAGGGTCTGTGAGAGTAAAACGTCTTGCCCAAGAACTCGAAACTCCAGGGCTCAAAACCGGACCACTCGATCCACTTCGCCACTGCGTCTCTGTTCTTACTATAAGGCTAGTAAACTTCACTTACCCTGATGCTGCAGTAAAATCTCCCCACTCTGATGTTGTCTTCTGTTGTTGACTTTGCTGTTGAACATATAAATACACTGAACCATAAACATAGATATCATAAAGCGTTTTGCCCATCTGAACAAGCAATAAAATTTGCCTTGTCTGTGACCGTAAAAAGCCTGGTCCAGGAATATAAAATATCTTCTAATTTCCATATAGTCTGTTTTCAATATTAACCAAAGTATTTTTCATTTTACTTCTAGCTCTGGTGTGCCAATCCTCCTCTCAAATGCAGGAAAAGGAAAGAGAAAGAACTTGTTTTGGAAAAACTTAAACAGACAAAGCTTAGTCAAGTAAAGGAGCTGCATAAACTGAATAACAATCAACGTGGAAAATGGATCTTGGGTGCGAGAAACGGCTCATCACTGAAAGGTACAAGCAGTAGTACCATAAAAATTGACCTCTAAAATCTTGTGCTGCTGTGGCTGACTGAGCTTTTGTTTGGGCCAGTATAAAGTGGCCGAATGAGGTGCCTGTATTAATGGGGTGGCTGTAAGGCAGGGCTCCATTGTAGTTGATTATCAATAAAGTTCATAATAATTAATTATTATTGTAAATTAACTGCCATGCCAAGTCTTTTTGAGCTGAATCATGTTTTCAGAGTTAGGATAGAGCTAAACATACATCATCATTTTACATTTAGATATACCAGAGAATTGTCATGTTTTCTTTTTAAATTTGTTTTGTAGGAAAGAATTCAACTACAGAGCAGCTTTGGAAGAAAGTGTGTTCGTTGATCAAAGAAGGCCATCTTCCCTACTGCAATGCAAAGCTTCAGGTTTGTAATAATTTGTTTACCATATGTACTCACTATTGTTATAAAAAGACCTGTTTAAATACCAGTAGGAACTACCATTTAACTCCAGATTTGATAGCACGAAGCATCAAAGAGTGTTGCTTGCTTCAATGAACTATAAAAAGAAATGTAAGGAGAATTAACATTTAAACTGTGTAACTGAAACAGTTAAGTCAGATTTTTAATGTGCCGTTTTACAGGAAACCCAAGGCCAAGTGTGGGTGTACTGTGACTTTGGACACGCATTAAAGGTTAGCCTGATCAGGAGATGTTGAATGTGTTTCTACTACGGGCCCGAGTTTTCTATGGGTCCAATGGGCGAATAGTCAACGAAGCGTAGCCGAGTTGACCATCGCTCATACGAAACGAGGGCGAGTTGTGTGATTGTTGTAGAAGACATTCTAAGGATTACAGCACAAAACCTACATTTTAGGGTATTTTAAGCCTGAAATTAAGAATATATTTCAGTTTCAAGAGCAACGCACGCGATCGTTAACTAACAGCGATTAGTAGAATTCTACTAGTATACTAATGCAAATGCTGCAATCTGATTGGCTGAGCTACTCGTATACTATTAGCCAATTAGTGGAGAGTGGCTGGAGGTCGCCGTCGTCTACGAAATAGCAACGTTTTCTTCTTTTGCGAAGTTACGGAAGAACAATTAGATGTCTCATATGCAAACGGATAATTAAATTCCTGAGAAGACTAAAAGAAGGACATTCACGGTTCCGTGACTTTAAAAAACTAGGGGCCGGCCTCCGAACAACCAGCCTACGGTCAAAAGCAGGCCTCTGCGGAGGAGAGAGAAGCTAAGGCCAAAGCAGGACGAGAGAAACTTTCGCGCTCCTTTTTTTGACCACAAAATCTCGTATGCAATCATCTTGCTCACACTGCCAGAATCGACAAGATTTTGCGCTCGTTTGGTAGGTGAACTATGTAAACTAGTTTGAATCATCAAGCATAACCATCGATTAGGCGTTCTTTTTTCGGCGAAAAAAAATGCCTGATCGTAGTTTACATCAAGCGCCGAGGGTTAAGTTAATGAGAACTTCAAAATCTTCTCCCTGATATCTCGCAGATTGACTTGCGTCCTCCTAGCTATGGTAATATCAAAATATTCTCACATACATTTTCTAAACGCCAATTCCTATTTCATTTACAGGTCAGAAGCACCTTAGAAAATGCTCTTGGAAACGTTGAAGCCCTCTCTTTCTACGTCCATCCTGTGGGAGTTGTTATGGAGTTATAACACATACAACCAGTTAAATTGCGGCTGTAATGCTATTGGCGCGTTTGCAAATTTAGACGTGCGCGATTAAAGGGGAGGTGAATGGTTCTTCAAAAAACATAGGTCCCACAAAATTTTCGTCGAATTTCACGGGTCGCACGGTCTAGTTTCTTTACTAGTTATGTGCGTCACACAGCCTCGATTGTTTTTTTTTTTGTTTTTTTTGTTTTTTTCAGACAAGGCTGTCTCGGAGTCTCAATTTTTTGCAAAGCTAGGAAAGTCTCCAAGTCCTGATTTGTTTGTTTGCCTTTATAATTTAAGACGTCTGAACCGCTAGAGCCTAAACGTCTCGCGCTCGCATTTAAACCACTTTGAAGTCTCGGTCTCGCAATTAAAAAGTCCAAATGTCTCGGGCGCGCAAAGAAAAACGCTAGTCTCTCCTACTCACAAAGTCTTGGCAGTTACCATTTACCGCTCCTGCGATTGACCGTCGCAAGTCATTGGTTTCCCTCAGACACAGGATTTTCAATCAAAGGGTTGAAAATAATTGCAGTAAATCCAGATTTTTCTATTGACGGAAAAATGAAGTAAATGGAATTTGAAAACCGCTGCCTTTCAGCAACAGTCTAGAGTTAAAATTTAATCAGTCAGCAACATTATTTTAATATTTCTGGCTCACTAAAAGTCTCGCAAAATTCCGAAGATGAACAAAGCTAAAATTGTGAGGTTGCCTCGCGTTCACGTGTTTTTCACTGGTGTTTTAAACTGGATTCCTTTTAGTTTTAGCGCATCGACAAGCTCCGTAAAGGGTAACAGAACGAAAAGCAATCACTACGTTGTCAATTTTTGTCGCCCTATACGCTAGTTAGAATTGATAGCATTTTCCATAAAATTCAGGGAGCATTTTAGACACTTTTAGTTAATACAGCGATACATAGGGTAGCAAAGGGCAGATATGTGCACGTGACGTGGGGGGTGGGGGGCCGGGTGTACAGGGTGATTTCCAGATCACGTTTCACGGAAAATGACTTCGAACGTCACTGATATCGTTCACGTAACTACGGATGTCGGCCGCAAAAGCTACGAGGCATTGACTAACTCTGTTGGTTCCCACTCTTCACAACAATTCAGAAGATAGCGTTTCACGGTTCACGACAATTTAGAAGATACCGTTTCACCCTTTACATCCCTCTTAAATGTACAGTACTGTTTTACAGTTTATTGAAATCATGGTTTTAAGATCATAATAAAGTATGTATGTATGTATAATTTATTCCTTACAATACAATTTGAGCAGCTTAAAGTGATATTTATTAGAAAAGGGTTTGGCCCTCCAGCTTTGCCCTTATTCAAATCTATGCTGCTAGTTAATCAATTCAAATAATTTATCGTTACTTTGTATGTGGCTGGTTTCCACATGTTACAGATGATATTTAGCAAATCTTGTACCCAGAGTCTTCAAACTTCTTGATCATTCGCCACTGTAGAAACGCGAAGAAGCCTGGGGCAAATCTCGTCTCGCAGTCGCTTGTGGGATAGTTCCTTGGGACAGTAATGGTCCCATCAGCCACTGCGAGATGAGTTTTTTTTTCTGGTTTTTCTCGTTCTAAAGTAGCGTTGCAAAGACCAACCGCTGATCGAGTTGTCTGAAGATTCATCCAGTGTGCAATATTTATTCTAGCATAGTGCTTTTTAACTTGGAAGAAGGTATTTATTTAATATTGTTAATCACATTATAATTCAACGCATTGTTAGTTAGATGCGAACCCTTTGGAATTTGTTCTCCACATTAAAAAAAAAAAAATTAAAAAAAAAAAAAATAGAGCAGACAACCAAAGGAATGGTATGTCCGTGTGAACTTTCTGGGGAACTGAAGGTGTTAAACCCATTTCAATATGATTCAATCATACGGGGATCGTCTCAGAAACTGCCACATTGTTGACTTCAGCTACTCAAAGATTTTCAGGTCTACAAACCGTGACCAGGATATTCACTGAAAATCTCTGATTTTTGCAATCTCCGTTTCCAGGTCTTTTCCCTTGAAGTTTGGGAGGGCCCTGGAGTCGAGGTTGAGATCGTTACTTCACGCGTGAAGCAAAGGAAATAGGAATGGGTAAATTAAAGGGAAGGAAAGAGGAAATGGAAATCTACATGTGGGCCACCAGAAATGTTACAGACGTGACTTTGACCAGTCACGCATGCGTCACGGGTTTGTCACGGGCCATTACGGGTACAATCGTGTTTGACCTCTCTTGACCGTCAAGGGTTTTGACCATCACACAACACGCGTTTTTAATCATCAAGGGTTTTCATAGGCCACATACGCAGACGTTCTTATGGTTCGTCACGCACTCTTCTCTTGAGTAGTAAAACCTAAATTTAGCCGTGTTGTCATCGGTTATGTCGACGAGAGATAATAACAAAAATCATCAATCAGTTTTCTATGGACAGGAGACGTCTTCGTCTACATGGAAATGTAGAAACCCCGGGAATTTGCTTTAACAGTACCAGTACGTTATTTACATGTGAAATTCTCTGTTCCTGCCTCCCTCTCTCAAACCGCCAGTTTGTGTGCGTCACGCAGATGAAAAAAGCGTTGCGTGACTCTATTTTAAGTTTGTGCAGTTTTGAAGGATTTGGAGATGTAATTCTTTGCTATGTTATAAGTAGCACGATTTCGATGGAATCAAATTTGATATAAAAGTAGCCGAAATAAATGGAAGATTTAAATTTAGTTCTCTCGTAAGAACTGTGAGGGATTTTATCAGTTTATAGGTAGGTATGAGTTGTTTTCCCAGCGGATAACAAATTTTCTTTTCAATCCAATGTATAGCAAATCGGCTTTGAGCCTGAATAACAGAAAAAAAGATTTCGCACAAATATGCAGTACCCCGCTCTGGTCAGCTGCACGCTAGGACACGCTACGAAAAATCAATATTTCAATCCGGGGCATCGTCGTCACATCTCTCTTAGCGACCCTTGGAGCATGCTCAGTGTGGGTTTATCGTGGAGCGTTACAACTTGTAGATTATCGATGTGTACATTTCTGAAATAATTCCTCTGCGACTGCAATATAATTCACCATTGCTTCACCCCAGCCATGAGTGCGGATTATCCGTATTTGTCGTACCTGGCTTTGTATATTGTTTCCGCCAGCTTGTGGAGTTCAGATACTATGGGAGCGACACACTGGATTCTGAACGAGAGGGATGGAGTTGTACGTGCCAGCAGTGGAAATGACATACTGAAATCCGATCCGGTGCTGTCTATTCTGACGAAAACTAACCCTCCCAAGACGGGAAATGGTAGAAAAACAAACTGTGACCAATGCAGTAAGGGCAGATCTCATGGTCTAAGGTGAGAGCGTTAGCGAGATTTCGAAAGACAGTAGGTTTAATTAAAGACTGTAAACTTGGTTTGTTTTGACGTGCGGAGAAGCCATATCGCATATTATGATTAAAGTCACGGCGATAGCTTTTTACTCTTTCACTTGAAAACTTTAGCACTTTGTTTGACTAAATCCTTTCTCAGTGAGCGGGAGTTTAAAAAAAAAAAAGAAATGAGAATTCATTGTGATCTGAGTGTTTTTGATGTTCACTGAAGATATATGACATAAACACACGAGAAAGCAACGTGTTTAATTTACATTTGAAGTGTTCAGGTACAAAGTGCTAATGAACTGCGAGAGCACTTCAGCGGGGAAAAACGTTTCTGTTCCCCTTGCTTTTTTGATTGGCTTTAAATTTCTTTCATCGAGAGCTTGTTTATGTGTTAATTTAGCCACGCGCGGTCAGCCGTCAGCGGCCATTTACAGAGTGACAAGTCTCGACTCATAACGTTTGACGTCTGTTTAAGCGTATGCAAAAACAGTTTTCACCTCTCTTTTAGCGTGTTACAAAATAATGTTTTAACTTGCCAGAGTTTTGGTTTGGTCGATAAGCGGTCACATTTGATCCCAACGGTAGCAAAATGTGTCTACATGTTGTTTGTGTAAAGCTAGCTAAGGGAAGAAGCGAATTTAACTTTATGGAGCCAAGCTGAAGCGAGCAGTAGCTAGTAAGATAAGTACACAGTAACAACCTTTCTCACGAAGAAAGGCGTTTTCCCGATACTCACAAATTTTTGGTTTGGATCATCAGTAACTTTGAATTGCATGCTAAACAGAACAGAAATATGTATAGCAACCAGCCCACCTGCCTTTGTGCAATTTGGTACAAGTCCCCTTATATTTCTTTTTTGATTTGTAAACAGTCGAACTCATGACTAATACGAAAGTCTTAAAAAAGAACTATCAGTCAATATTTTGACACCCTTCTACGACAGATTTAAGTTTGTGCATTCACATTTTTGTTGACTACAATCAGGCTTGATATTTTTAAGTTTAAGTTAAATATCCTGTGGTCTCAGACTGACTTATGTGTAATTGAGAAGTGCTAATCAATTATTAAACGATGACTACCTTTTAACAGTTTTTTTGGGTCAACTTGAAGTTTGCATCAGTACTTGAATAATTTTAAAAAATGCCGATGTTGGTTTTGTAAATAAATATGCAAACTGATTGAGTATAGGAATCTGAATATGCATATGACAAAAAAAGTTCCGGTTTTTTATGTTGTTGTTACAATTTAATTTTTATGGTTCGAGAGTTCAGCACATACTCTTTCTTTGTTGTGATAAACTTCACCAAGAAAATAATTTATTACTAGTGATACGACCAGATAACTCAGTTTTATTATAAACAAAATTGCAATACCAAGTTGCTATGAATCACATTATGTGATACTATTTTTGAACTGTTGGTTTCTAAATTACAAGTGAAAACAAGTCAATTTCCCAGTATGAACTTTGAACAGGAGTACCTCAAATGTGTTCACAATTATTACGCTCACACAAGGCCTTTCGTATGCTTTGCTTAGTGTGCCCGCAATACGTAAAGAAGCTGCTGAATTTAACTTGGCGATCTAGTCGATGATCAAAGAATTGTGGGTTTGTTTTGTTGCATCTATTTGCATAAATGCTATCTTTCATCCACAAGTAACCGGATCAATTTTGACAGATGAAAAGGTGAGTCGCCCACTGGCAACTAGTTCTTACATCTGGTTGCCAACACTCCATTTTTTGGCAGCATTGGGAACCAGCAAGTCACAATTTCAAGCCCTGTTATTGCAAACGGAAATAAAGAGAACAAAAAATTAAGCTGGTAAATGTAAAAATTTTAAAACTGTCCAAAAACATATTTAAACTGCAACATGTTATAAAGTTAAACAGATAAAATAAATATTTATTTTAAAATAAATAGGTAAATAAATAAATAAATAAATAAGTGAATAAATAAATAAATATATAAATAAATAAATAAATAAATAAATAAATAAGTAAATAGGAATTTGCAGTAGCACATCCCATGGAGAGGCTCTTTGTCCACTGTTTCCAGATTGAATTGCAATTTAGAAGTGTTGTGGAGGGAGGAAAACCAGAAATCCTGGATAAAAATACATGAAGCAAGGCAAGAACCAACAGCAACAACAACAACATTTGTTTATACCAAAAAAAAGGAAAGACTGAAGAAGAATACAACTCACTTAAAAAGCTGCCTCTAGGAACACTTTCACCACTGTGCCATCCCTGCTCCCAATGAAATGATACAAAATACAAACAATACTAGAGCAGTTTTCATTCGAGTTCTGAAAAGTAATATTGGTTTTGCACTTACTAAACTACACGATTGCTTAAAAAACTTTCGCCAATTCTTTATCCAACCAGAAGTAAAACCAAAACCAATCGTGATTTGATCGCACACATTTTCTTGTGCTTTGCATCAGCCACATACTTCGAGTTTTGATAGGCTCACTGTATTGTCCTTTGTGATTGGCTAAAGCGATTTGGTTAAATTTGCTTTACGACACTCAATTGAAATCTACTCTCTGTGAAATCTAACAAGGGATAACCTTTTAGAGAGGATTTTGTTAACAGTTCTGTGGTGCCTGGCTTCTGTTTCACTTCTAGACTACTTAATAGTACTGTGTTAGGTTTGAATATTTTTTTGTCTTTTTCACAGTCCTGTAGTTGGCGCAGTGGGTCCCACATCTTTAGAGTTATTTCCTGCCCCACAGTTAACATGTGGTCCGTCAGTTAATGAAACCTTCTATGATCACTTGGAAGGAATTGCAAACCGCGAATACCATCCAACCTTTATGGAGCCTGATGTGGCCATGCTCTTCAAGAAGAGTGAAGTTGAAGACATTGATTTAGGTCTGATTGAATCAAACTTAAGAAGAGCAATTGAAGAAGTGAGTATTAAATGTCATTTGAAATTCAGGACTGGCAGGTTCAAGTCTCACTCTGACCACCAAGCTGGAATTGTTAGTTCTCCTCTGTCATACTTGTAAATACCCAACTGGTCTGCCTCCTGCCAGTTGGGATTTCAAGCCTGTTATGCTAATTTGAAATATTTCTTTCTTTCACTTTAAGTGGCATGCCTGAGAACCTGCTAATTGTAGTTAAGCGCCTTGACCACTATAAGCACTCAACATCGAACTTTTTTTTAAATAACGTAGTTTTAGTCAGACAATATATGGACCTGTCGACAGACAGATGTACACCCAGTTTACATGTAGACCAATATAAGTCAGACAGTATATGGACAAATTTATGGACCAATATTGAATCATTGCTCATAAAGTGATTACAAGTGATAAACAAATCTTAGCTAAAAAATAATTTAAGCTCTAAACTCAAGTACGTATCATTCTCTTCAACTCATGCTCGGGTTTCAGTCTAAATCTCAAATACAAAGGGTATGGGTTTTGGTTGAAATCACCTGGTTGACACCATGTTTACTTTAATTGTGACAATCTCAATATGTTGTCTACAAAAGAAGATTTTGTGTCAGAACTGTACACATTCAGCTGGAATAATTTATAATTATTTATTACTTTATCACATAGGGCGAAAAGAATTTTACAAAAACGAATTCAGTGATGGTTAACCTTAAACTAAAGTGGCGAGGATACCTAAAAGAAACTAGAAAGATTACAGTCAGGACAATAGGTGTTTAGGCCTCATCATTACGCATTAAAAATGATTTGAAGTTATAAACCAGACCCAAGAGAGAGGTGAAAATGGAACGTAAATCATGCAATGACATCATAATCACACTTGCAAATTTTAACATTTTGCCTGCTGGTAATTTGAAATGCCAAGTAGCAGAGGTAAAATAATCATTAGAAAACATTCCTAAGAAAACAGCGCACTGATTGGTTAAAAATCGTGTTTCTATAACTCGATGGAAACACAGAACTAGCAGTTAGTTGGTCCTTGCAAAAAATGGTACCAGAAGAGCTCTTCCAGCCTTACTTGTAATTTTATTGCTTGTGTTTCTTCGTCCTGCCCCAACTTATTGCCTTGGGTCTCTAAGGATGAACCTCAGGCACACCAGATTGGTCTCCTTTGAGGTATAATTTGCTTTCCTCGTTCCTTTAACCTTGAATTCCACCTGGGAGCCAATCGTCAAAGTGTAGCCCACCAGGTGTGACCTTGGGAATCCATGCAACTAATGGGCCATTTCCAAATTACGTTTAGCCTTTTTCTCAAAGCAAGTCTTGGTGCCTTACCTTTCCTTTCATATGAAAATGAGATTTCACTCACATGCAAATCAAACTCATTTTCATGTGAATGGTTGGGCACCAGGCGTCGCTTTGATAGAGAGGCTTAGGTCAACTTGGAAATGGGCTATTGGTATCATAAGGCATTTACAGACAAGTAAAATGTCTCTGTTAAGCTTTCTGTTCTATATTGAAATCCACCTAGTTTTACTCACTCAGAATGACGTTTGTTTGGTAACATATCAAAAATCACCTGTGTTTCCATCCAGTCCAGTAGATTTTGTAGCCTGCAAACAGGTTCCCGGTGAACCCGAACGAAACAAAAGAGCCTGTAGACATTCTATTGATGCCACCGTTCTATGATACCAGCTCTTGGTATCATGATATGATTGGTTAAATCGCTGATTGTTGACATCTTTGAGATGAATATTTGACAGATCTTTGTAAAATTATACAACTCCAATGGTTTGTTGCAATAGTGCATTTGCCGTTCTCTTTTAAGGTTTGGTCTCTCGACCTCTCATTATTTCACAAGCAATTCTGAAGGGTACTTTATGTTCTGTTATGGGGAGGAATTTTAAGTAGAAGCTAGTGGAGTGAAGCCATTTGGCGGTGCTATAGCAATTTATTTTAAAGGTCAAAGGCATGGTTTCCGGACTTTCCGCTGTTATCTGCTTGTCGCTTCGCAGAGTTTGACACCTCTATCATGCGCTTATAATTTCTTTAGGCTCATTTCAGTATTGCAAAATATGTTCTAAGCTCTCTAAGTATTGGCTCTGGAGGGACAAAGTGTTTGAAATATTCCGTGAACATGTTGCTTACTTGCACTCTATATTATGACGCCTGGCCTGGCTATTTGATTAGCTTGATTAAAACTGTTTGCAAGTACCGAAAATGTAGCTTCTTGACAGGTCTAATTACCTCATTGACTGATTTGTTACAG
Source organism: Orbicella faveolata (assembly GCF_042242905.1). Lineage (NCBI taxonomy): Eukaryota > Metazoa > Cnidaria > Anthozoa > Scleractinia > Merulinidae > Orbicella > Orbicella faveolata. Next base: position 6,776,589 of record NW_028301539.1, on the reverse strand, counting down.
GCTTATCACCAAGGGTGGATAGGCACATCAAAAACAAAGTTCCCCTGTCCCCGCCCTGATCACTTTGCTCTCTGAATTCTTCTGTTTCACTCTTGCTGAAATTTTTTTCTGTCCTTGTCGGGAGCCTGTGTGCAGGCTTTAGATTTTGTTGCTGCACCTACTGACCAATGCTGTTTGCTTTCTTCACAGAGTCCAAATTCAGTTGTTGTATGTAACCACGTTGGGAATTTCTGGAGAATCAGAGGAAGCACGTACCACTCCATAGAGTGCTTTAGACGAGCCTTGTATTATTCACCAAATGATGCCGATGCCCTCCTAAATCTTGCAAAGGTCCTATTCAATTTGAACTATGTTCAAGATGCTGCGTATTTGGCACGGAGGTCACTAGAAATGCAGCCTTCTGAGCACAACTGTTGGTTACAGCATTTTACCCTTGGTGAAATTCTGAGGGCAAGTGGAGACCTGGAAGAAGCAGGGATCCATTTCAGACATGCATTGGACCTCAACCCAGCATTTGAACTGGCAGAGGTGCACCTGCGGGAGATTGGATCACCGTCCACCTCTACCACAAATACATACACATTCTTGATAATAGGCCTACTTGTGGTGGTTGTCTTAGCCACAGTCTACTTCATGACGCTAACAAGTGAAAGTCGTGGGACAAAGAGCAGCCGCATGCCACTTTGGTCAGAAGGAAAAAGACCAAAGAAGAGACCTATCACATGAAGCATTCTGTATTATGAAAACTCCAGAGACATTTTTTTTTGCACAATAGGATGTCATTAATTTGCATCTTTGCGACCTGAAAACTTTTTTAAAGAAAACTGAAAGTTGTCAATCAATCTTGTAAAAGTATTTGACATGTAGAGTCACAAATCCCATGAAACTGGAGGCTATGCTCTTTTATAAAAATTTGATATTCAGATATTTGCATGGAAATTAGCTGTTTTTAATTAAAGGAATGTCCCAACAATGTTGTTGCCTAAATATGTTAAATTGAAGAGATTTTTATATTTCATAGTGGACCTCCAGCAGCCCAAAGGGCCACCAAGCAGAGCCTCATAACTATTATGATAGGAACAGGACCACATGCATGCATAGAAAATCATGCAACTCTTTCTTCATGGTCAACATGGCTAGCAGCTTGAATCGTAGGCGTGTGCACCCTACAAGGAAAAACGATGATGTTGCACAACATGGCAGCCATACTCTAGCTAATAGATTGACTGAGACATGCAGCCTTGGTTTATATCGTACTTCTTTGATATTGGACATCCATGTTATGGTCAATATTGACACCTGTCTAAACAAGGTATCCGCTGACCAGTATCACATGACCATATAGTGAGCTCAGGTTAAGAGATCATCAAGGTCACATTTTTTTAAGTTGACTGCTGACCAAGTACTGGCTTTCGATTGGATTGCAGGCTCAAGCCATACTAAGGTGTAATTAGGAGCTCCGCTTTTAAGCTTGGCTAAGTCTATATATTATTTGAACACATCCACGCTCTCTGTTTCATATTTGATATATATATTTTATTAACAAACTCTGGGAAAAGGCAGCTGTTTCCTTTTTCAGAGGCACATACCATTATAAAAACACTTCTGAAACATTTTGATGCATACAACATTAAATATTAACTTGATCCTCTGATGCTGCTGCAACAAAATTTAATTCCAATGGTTAATTTTTAACACACCAACTGAAGGAATGAGTTTCTATTTACACTCTACATGTATTTACAATGCTATTAGATGTACCAACTTCAGATTCATTGCGACACAGCAAAACATCAACCCTTCCTTCACTCAAAACCTTTGTCCAAGAATATTCTACCACCATATAAATGCATTATTCTAGGTTTTTTTTCCTGTCTATGCCTCTGTTAAGTCATCATTGAAATACAAGTGTAAGGCAGGTAGAAATTGTTCATCATTCATGCTCAGTTTATAGAACTCTTCGCTCTCATCGGGAACTCCATTTTCTTCTAATGTCTTGTTCATGTCCAGGTTTCTTCCGTTGTACTTCCAGGTATAGCTGGCAGCATGTGCATTGTATTTAAGGTACCGGTCTTGAATTTCACTAAGAATTTCCTCAGAACAAACCTACAGAACAAAACAAAAAAATCATCCTATGAATCTTTCCTGCCTTGCTTACAAACAAGTAAATATTCAATCTGGGGTTGACTAACCAAGCTGGCATTGAATCAGATAGATCTATCTATTAGTTAAAGATCTCTCAACTTTCAAAATCCATTTCTGTGCCACTATATAACCACCTAAATTTGTCACTTTGGTTTGATGAGAGGCTATCACTTGAAACATCACCTACAAAAACTTTTTACAGCGTGACTAATTTTACCTTCAACTTCAAGTTGACAAATAGCCAAGTGCCATCAATTCTTGAGGTTTTGGCCCATTTTATGCCACAGGGAGGGGAGGTTGAATTTCCATTTTTGAAAAGGTCAGGTATGCTGTCGTCCCACTTAGGGGTGTGAAACAAGGATTTTGGTCTTGCTTACAGGTAGGGTGTTCAGGATGAAGTGCCACTGTTTTTAGCTGTCAAGGTATGGGTGCAATAGAAGAAATAACAATAACAAACTCCTCTCAGTTCTGTTTTTAGGCTCAATTTCTGCCACACTCTCGAGTCTGGTCTACTAGCATGGGCTCTTTTCGTCAACAGCAGCTATCTGAACAGCAGCTACCTTTTTAGGGGTCAAGTAAAACTTGAGCCAGACCAAGATCGAAAAAAATGGCATGTAATTATGTGGACTAGCCTTCCAGAAGGGTAATCAAGAGCTGTTCCCCTTCACACATTAACAGAATAATTTACTAATAAATAACTGATTGGACATTCAAGCTATTTGATTTCAGATTAGAAGCTACAGTTTACCTCAATGGCTTGTTCTTGTGAGGTGAGTGTATTGATAATTCGGACTCTTCTAGTTTTAGCTGAAAGCACACCAATGCAGTATGAATCATCCTTCCACCATGGCCGACCAAAGTCATTTGCCCAGTCTGTTCTTGGACACTTAGGAGGAGTGTGTATGAACCTTCCTCTTGGAGTGTAGTAGAATTTGCACTTGGTTACTGGGTCAATGTGAGTTCGGATCTTGAAAAGAAGAAAGTAACTTACGGTAAATGACTCATGGCGATTGGACATCATCAAGTAGACTGAATTATTATTAGTTTAAGAGAAAAGAAAAACCCATATGTAATGTGCACTCAAATAAAAGTGTTTTTGCACACTTTTCCCATTTCTCTTTCTTTTGTGATTGCTATTAGTGCTCGGTGAAAGGTCATCTGAAGCCAAATTTCATGGATGTCTGACCATTTCCATGTGTTTTGAAACACTCCATATTTGCAATGCTAAGGACATCTCAGGCTTGTAGAAAAGATCTTAATAATAATTAGTTTTGCAAAGTCTTGAATTTATCATTTGCCATTTTATGACTAACCAGATAGGCCAACATTTGTTTCATAATGGAACAAAATTTTCCTCTGGATCTCTGACATATCAACCAATCAGAAATGCTGCTTTTATAACTTACAATAACACAACCAACATAAAACTCCCAGCTGGGGAGGAACCTGTCTTACTTCTGACTGTCTAGTTTTAGTATAGCACTCATGTTGAAAATAAAGAGATAAAAGAAAGAACCATACTAGAGGGAGATGAATTAATTTGCTAGATAACGTGCTGTACATGTAACTGTGTAGTGCAAGTTAATCCTCAAACCACATTCCATCCAGCTTAGACCAGTACTTGAAAATAACCTAACTTGAATAAATGGATGGGAAATAATGGAAAAGAAACCTCTTTACTAGCATGACATGTCTTAATGCGCGACTTCAAGATTTAAATTGAAATGAAATTATACTCAGCTTACATCTTTTGTCTTCTTGTCAAACCAATGTGTAATGTCTTTTCCTGCAGCTTCAATAATTGGCTTCAAAAGAACATCACCTAAAGCATGTTTGAACATCAATGATCATACACAACTGTAACATTACAAATGAGTAAACAATTATCAATACAAGACTTGCATCACAAGTCTGTTCTGTTTACCACTCACGTTTTCAGCTGGTATTACGTTATAATTAATTCCTCCAAGGTTTGGGCGGAAAATATGCTTTTCTGATGCATGTCCGTGACAGATATTTAAGACTTTTTTGAGGAGATGCTTTCAAGGATACCAATGAACGAAAAATACTACACTACAAAGGTTCAGCTTGCATGGAGCTTAGACCTGCTTAGAGTCTCACGTCTGACGTGGAAGATCTGAAACTCTCCTTACCTGAGTGTTTCTCACACATCGGCGTTAGGTCGTAGACCTTGCCTAAAAATGATACCCATAGATCCTTCAGGGTGTTGTGGATATTGACTTCATTCGGTGTGTAATATTTTGGTCGTTTTGACGTTATAGCTGGCATTTTGAGCGCTTTACGAGCGTTTTCTCCTCTTTCAACGGTGTCAAGAATTACGAGTGTTGCAACATTGTCTTGGCAACCGCTTTGCGCAAGAACTCTGACACATACATGAAGTATCTCTTGTTTGAAATACGTACGCTGACCACGACAACGCTGTTTCATAATCGAAGGTTTTCAAAAAAGTGCGCTTGGATATTTGAACTTTGGTTGCTTTTTATTTTAACATTATTATGGTTTTGGATAACCACAATTGACTTCACTGTGCTCGGTATTGCGACTTTTAAATGAATTCTTGTAGGTGGTAGTTCAGTTCCCAGGGCTTTAAAACATTTTTATAGACCTCTCAGTGAATACGTGTTCGCCAGATATTCCAACATCAAAGGTAAGTTGTGACGTCAAAGGTGTCAAACATTATTGCATGAAGTTGGTGAAATTAACTTTAAGAATCCTTTTTTACGAGATTCCCTTTGAATGGGCTCAGAGAGTACAGAGGAATTTCTGGTGATCGCTTTTTCCATTTTTTGAGAATAAGTTAAAATCCTAAAGTAATATGCTGAATCATCTTAAAAGTTTTAAAAGATCATCCTACTTCTTTATTATTTAGTTGACATTTTATAATGCTGTCAGCTCAAGACATGTGTAAAAAGACTGTTGATCAGCTCTGATAACTGTTACCCTGTGAGACATGGATTTCTTTCACTTTCTGTTCAGCGAGAGACGAGAGGAAACCTCTGCTTGCAGCCACTCAATGGTTTGATCAGCAACTGTCCACAATCAGGGATGAATGAATTAAAAATACTGGCTCTTGTCAAGTTTTAGCACCAGTTTAAGGCCTACAGTGCATGCATGACAGATGGGATTCAAAATGCTGTCTGTTTAGAAGACTGGCAACAATATCTGCTCTCCTGTGATTGGTTAAAACATTTACAATTGGCAATTTTGCAACTGACTTACATTTGTCATGTACGCATCAAATTTAAAATGTTTTGTCCAATGGAAAATTGACAATCTTTTCACAGTTCCTGAAACTGCTGCTACACATTGGCTCAAGTTTACGATTTCAGCCAATTAATACATTAGCATCTACATTGTATGGCAAATGAGGAAGAAACTGGAAAGAAGCTACCTACTTTGTGTACATGTAGCAAATTACATTACTTCTTTGTTAATGATATCTAAGTGGTAGAAAAGTACAGCGCATGCTTTTGTAACCCCTCAACTTACTTACTGCCTTGTGCACCCGTTGGCTCTAAGGGCAGCAACAAAGTTCCTCCACTCCTGTCTGTCTTGTGCTTTTCTCTTGAAGACTCCCCAGGTGCAATTTAGGGTGTTCAGCTCAGTTTCGACCATCCTCCTCCAACTTGTCCTTGGCCGTGTATGCTTTCTCCTACCAAAGTAAATCTTTAAAGGCATGGTTAATATCTGTGTTATTTCTGTTTATGACAGGGAGTTTCTGTTCTCAGAGTATCACAGATACTGATGCCTCTAAGGGCTGTTGTTATGTTTTGAGTCACTTGGTGGCTTGATCATCATATCCATAGCAAACCTATTGCTTTGGGGATACGATGTATATTGATATCAATAACTGGCAAGTTCAGTCGCAACATTAAGGGCCCATTGAGCGTACTTAACCATGATAGGTGTTATAGATGTAGGTCATGGCCCTTAATGACAACCATGCCCATAGTTACAGGTAATTGTAAAGAGAAGCTCGCAAAAAAAACCCTGTGGGCCATCTGTCAGCCACCTGTCGACCAACTGTCGGCCATCTGTCGGCCATCTATCGGTTGACTGTTGGCCAACTGTTGTTGGACAGACAGCTGGCAGGATTCGACTCAAGCACAGACCATCAGTTGGAAGACAGATGGCAGTGATTCACAGTAGACACAACATTTTATTTTCATCTGACAGTTCAAAATGGCAATGCGTGACTTGGTAGAGGGGGAATGTGGGAGTGCAAACCCTTTGATGAAGCTGGTGACACACTTCACGCAAGATCAGTCATTTCGCCAGGTGAGAGTTTTTTTTTTCTTTTTATAAAGTATTTTCCTTGCATGTTGTTCATTAGCTGAGATTCGTGCGGGTATTTTTCTCAGACAAAATGCTAATAATTCCTTATCAGAGTACCAAGTATAGATTGACATAGCCTTTACATTTACATGTAGGAGTTATTTGTAAAAACTTGTAGGCGAGTAGAAAATGTTGTTATAACCTGAGAGAGGCAGTGTGGCTGAGTGGTTAGGTCACCAGAGTGTTTTGACCACTAAGCTAGAGTTGTCTCTCGGGAGCCCCTCCTTCAGCCCCTAGTTCAGCCAACTGGTCTGCTTTCCACCACTGCTTACCTTATTTGTTTTGACAGGTATCAGTTGACCAAAACATAGATGTCCAATATTAAAACTCTCTGCTGTAAACCAAGGCTGCATGTCTCGGTCGACCTATTGGCTGGAGTGTGGCAGCCACGTGGTTGTCATTGTAGGGTGCTGTCACCCACGATTTATGCCACTAACCATGTTGACCTTGAAAAAGAGCTGGCTTGTAATGTTTTCTATCTCTGTGCATGCACGTTGTTCTATTGAGGACTACAGTTATGGTGCTCCAAAGGGCTGCTAGAACTCAGCTATAAACAACATTTTGAACCTCATTCCTTTACGTTGTCATCCTGGGACATTTTCATAATGGAAAAATCAAATAACTGCTTGCTCCTCTATTCTTAACTCCTGTTTCACAGCTCACTTCAGGTTCTCTCTATACCGTCTAAGGTGCACAAAGATGCTTCTATGATTGCTATTAGTGTATAAAGACAAAGAAAGTGAAGTTTTATCCTTATTTTCACGCTTAGAGATTTTAACTCTTAGCTTAATTTGTTTATTTCTTTTGCCAACAGGAAGGTCTGGTGCAAGACAGATTTGGACCTCCAAGAGAATTGGTAGGCTGTTGAAAAAAAGTTTTCAATATGGTTTATGTGATTGCACTGGACACTTTGGCAAATAGATTCAAAGATGCTGTACATATTTAATTTAAAACACCTACACTGGACATGTAATGAACTGGTGAGCACTTTAGGCTGATAAAGACAATGAAAGTTATACCACTGTATGTAGCAGGTTTAATTATGAGGCTTACGTCAGACCATGGAAACGTAAGCTTCACATACTTGCTACAGCAGCAATTATTTCTTATTTTCACAGTTTGATTTTATTTTGCAGGGTGAAAGAGCTTTTCATGAAGCCCGTGAAGAAGAGGTATTTGACTGTGATTAAAATATACTAAATATAATATCTTTGATACTGTGAAAATCTTCTGAGCTGTTCTTTACAAAACAACAGTCACTTATTTATAAGAAAATGCATAATTATATTTTTGATTTCCAATTTTTTTCAAAACTGTATGTGAACCTCATAGAGGATAAATGTTTGGGAGAAAACATCTCTGGAAGTTCATTCTTAAATTTTAGTAACTTTCTTGTCTAACTTGTTTTTAGTTGGTGTCAGAGTTTCTTCGTGATCCAAGGACACATGCGCCTCCACAGTCCTTTCGCATGGGTGACTTGCTCCATGAAATGAAAGAAATTGAACAAAGAAACCTCCATCATACTCCAGTTAGAGGTGTGTGATCTTAACTCGGACATATGGGTTCTTTAATGTGCAGTTTGAGAAAATATCCAGCCTATTAATTCATCCCAAGGAAGGTTATTGGAAATTCTGATGGGGAGGGGGCCTCCAAAGGACAAAACTTTTAATAAAGAAAACTATGAAGCCAAATTGGCATCGAGTAGTTGGTTTTTTTTTTTTCCTGAAGTCCTGAGCGTAATTAGAAAAGTTCAAATTGTGCAAATTAGGGAAAGAAACAAGAAGGGAGTGAGGTAAGAAAGGGGAAAAAATGAGTCCTAAAGACTGAGCAGTGGTCAAAAAAAGTAACATCCAGTCACCTGGGGCAAGTAGATTTTCATTCTGGGCGAGCAACTTTTCATTCCCACTTGCCCGATTTTCAGTGGACCAGGCAAGTCATCTGCCAACGAAATCATTAAAAGAGCAAACTAAGACTAGAAAGAGATGTCCCTGGCAAGCTGGAATTCAATTTTTTTCAGCCTTGCTGTGGTTTTTTGTTATTCAAAAATTCCTGCTTCTGAGAAATGAGAAATACTGATTGGACAACTACCTGTCAATCTGTCAACAAATTCATTAACTAAAGAGTCTCTTCTGAATAATAATGAGGAGTTGGTGTGCAAGGAAAAGCAGGATAGATCCCAAGCGCAAACAGCAAGAACCTATATCACATTTGCATCTGTTTTTGAATATTAATTGTTTATTTGTGGATTATTAGCTCCAGGCATTGCTGATCTGGCATCAAGTGAGTGGGCCGCTGAGTATATGTCATCTGAGGTCCAGCGAGCAGAAGGTAGGGAGGGGTAGATAGCTGTTAATGTTAGTTGACTGAAAGGGAAATAAGTGCAGTATTGTACTGTTATGAGAATGTGTGCCCTGCATTGTAGGACAAATAAGTAAAACTTATCGTACCCTTTCAGTTGGTTTGTTTGTGTATGAAATTAAAGGCTATTATGACTGTCTGTCATGTGGTAATTTCAAGACTTAATTGTCACTCAACATATACTCTCTTAAATACTGAGTACATTCTTGTTTGATTAGATCATGTTGAGTAATTCATTAGGTGGAAAAACTAGATCTGACTAACTTCAAGTTTAATTATGTATACTAACTAAAAGTTAAATTAAGATGCTCTTTTCCCAGTGCTACCTTGTGAAGACTTCCTGTTTAAAGTTGTTTGAAAGTGATCTCTTTATTGCAGAGTGGTCCAAAGAATATGAACAGGAGGCAAGGTTCCAGCCAAGAGCAGGTAGATAAGAATTTGATCAAGTAAGAAGTCTTGCCCTATACAATGTCCATGTAACTCAGTTAGCAATTCAAAGAAATTGAGTGCCACATTTTACATCTAAGTCAGCAGACAAAGCAACCAGGCATGAAAGAACTAGCAGTGAAAACCAATACAAAACTATTTTATGTTTACAATCCAGTTATCCAAGGTACATGTAGAATAGCTTTAATCAGGTTTTGGGCAATCATGCCCTGTAACAGAGTAACTTTGAACTGTGCCAGGTTTTCATGATGTGCCGACCAAGTGGGCTGCTGAGTACTTAGAGCATGTCAGGTACGTACTTGACTGTTAATTAATGAACCCTGTTGCTGTGTGTTCATTATTTATTTTATTAGTAAATGATAAATACTCATCTGGGTTTTGGTGGCAATGTCTCGGTGTTCAAGAAAAGGCTTAACTTTTAAGAGCTACATGTACATGTTAAATGAATGATACATACCTTGTACCTAGGCAAAACTCTTGAACGTCCATTAACCTAAACAGGAATCCAAGAGTAGTTTCAGCAAGTCCAGGCAATAACTCGTTCTAGTACTAATTATGATTAACTCACTTATGCCCATTATGCCTTGGTGCCATGAAGCATAGCAACGCAATCCTTCCACATCTGCTGGTCATTTGCCATAACTTGAATGTCCCTTGAGGTCTTTCCCATCTGCTTCGCTTCCTTCTCCACCATATGCTGCCATGTGATCTTTGCCAGGCAGCCCCTCCTTTGCTTGAATCCCTCTGGCAGTTAGTTATGATTATTACTGATTAAAACATTAATTTAATAGTAGCTTGAACCAATAACTTACCACATGTGATTTCCCTGTTTTTCTCAACAGCGACATGGGACATGCAGCTCTTGATGATGCATCATGGTTAGTTTGATAACTCTCTTTATCACCTTCACCTATCTCTTTCGTGACCAGGTATCACATAAGGCCTTGAGCTTTATTGTGTGATGCATAAGTTTATTAGCATGGTGATAATATTTCTCAGAGAAGAGATCGCAGCTTTGTTACTTATAAATCATAAAAATTGCAACCCCTTAATGTTTACGGTTTGCAATCTATTTTGTTGATTTCTTTTTTTGGGGGGGGGGGGGGGGGCGCAGATATCATGATAGGGAAGGCTAATTGTTATTTCGAGATTATGTATTTTATTCTTGATCTTGGGTTGATTAAAATGATTAAAATAAGTAAAAGTTTTAAAATGGACTATCCTTAGCTAGTGTTCCAAAAGACAATTTGATCAACTCCATCGGAAAGGAAATCTCTGCTGGTGTTGTATATAAGACATATAATATGTTCATCTCGCTGTAGCAAGCCATTATAGGACATAACTGAATAGAATATACTGACTGTATATGTTTGTTTTTTAAGCCAAGAATGACAGAGGGAATCAACGAGGTATCATTTTTGATTATTTTGCAGGGTGAATGAGTACAAGCAAGAGAGTGAAAATGCTGAACTTTCCAAGACTGCTGGGGAGCTGCTTGAAAATGCGGGTGATCCAAAATTTGCAAACTCCAAGGTTATTACATTGATTGATTTTATGCTCATTTCAATGTACAGTAGTTCTGTTTTGAGTGATGTGGAACCCCCCTCAGTGATGTTATGGCTATCACTTATGATACCGAAAGAATTATTGCGTGTTCATTGGTCACATGCTATGGTCAATCTGATTATAGACCACAAAAATGTCATAACCTGCAACCCAATGCAATTCAAATTTTGGAAACTTGAGAAATTTGTTGAAACTTTTCCAATAACCAACAACCAGCATGCAAGTTGGGAAATGGCAATTGGGGAATTTGGAGCAGACTTTACAAAAGCTTGTTGGCTTCAAGAAGAAAATATTGGTAGAACAGTCAAGCTGTCATGCGGGCTTGTTTTTTTTTATACTGACTCTCCTTTTAATTCCTGTTAATTTTTCACGTAATTAAATACTGCACATCAAACAAGAAAGACGGTGTTTGACGTAATATATCAAACATGAAAGACAGTGTTTGACCACATTTCCAAACGCTGAGAAGAGAGTTGAGAATACGACGTGCAGCAGAGAATTTTTGATGAACTTCAGGGTGTGTGGAAATGTGGTCAAACACTGTCTTTCATGTTTGATATATCTTCTCAATCGAAACGAAAACAAAGGAGAAAACGGAAAACTATTTACACCAATTAAGATCAGATATCCAAAAACCATCATGGTTATGATTTTGTTAGTGTAAATTTTGTGAATTATTAATGAGTTCGCGAAGCATTGCCACATGTAGCTTATAATATTGTAACTATAGATGTCTTTTACGATTTAAGCTCGATCATAAGACTAAATTCTCCTAAGGGTAATCACAGAAGAGGTTTTACAAACAGTAAGGAGAATTCTCTTGCCAATCAATCGTCATGCTGAATTTTTCGTTTCTCTTGGTGTTTTTCTTTCCAGTTTATGAAGTTTGTAAAGAAACTAAGAGATGGGGAATACACAATTGAAAACAACAAGGCATGTTCACTTCTTTCAGTCTTTGCATTTTACAATTTGTTTCAGTTATGTAAATTCTTAGAGCTATCAAACTGGTCTTGGCATTTTTTGTTCTTTAATTGAAGGCAAAGTTACAAAAAAATCAGTGAGAGCAAAAACCTGATAATGGCTTTCAAGAGTTGAATACTTTATTTAAGCACGGATTTGAACAAACAAATTCTCCTTACTGGTGTGAATACATTTACTTGTAGTGCTAGTTGGGAGAATCTGATAAATTAAAAATAGTCAAGGTATGAAAGTAGCCTGAGCCAACTGTTGTAACCTAAAAATTGTTATTTGGGGGCAAAATACACAGCTTTATTTCTACGGTTAGGTCTACCGTCCACACTTATCTGCCACAAAAACAGAGCTTTTCGAAAACGCTTCTCAAACCGGAGGAATTTCAAAACGCCGGCTTTGCGTTTTGGTGTAGACGGAAAAAGTTTTGAAAACGGAGCTTTTCGAAAGCGATGACGTCATGATGATGGTGGGATTTCTCTAAACGGGTTTTCCTCAAAGAAAAATCCAAAGTGACCAATGATTGTTGTGTTTTCAGATTTCTCCGGCGTAGCGTGGACGGAAAACAATTGGTGCGTTTTCAGAGTGAAAACGCCGTTTTTAAATTTCTCTGCCGTAGTGTGGACGGGCTTTAAATTCGACGCCAGTTTTGGAGTTGGTGAATATTTTAGCTTATACAAGCTACAGACCACAAATAAAACGAAAAGCCAAAATAACAGCGGAAGGTTTCGTTTTCACACCAGTTCATAGCTATTGACTTGACACAAGTTGTAGTTGTCCTGTATTAAGCTTGGCGCATACTCAGTGAAATATGACATGTACTGAGATTTAATTTGCCATTTTACTGTTTACAGGTAGTTGATGCCAAGACAGGTCAGGAAGTAGATGAAAATACTGAAGCTGCAGGCGAGTGGATTGACGAGTACGAGAAATTCAGAGCAACTGAAGCAGATGAGTGGGTCAAGGAACTCACATCAGTCGCAAATGTACAAAAGGTATCAGTTGAGACAATGGTTTTAATGTCGCTATCATCATTTCAACTAAATTATTCTTTGGGAAGCCAGCCTGAAAAAAGCCTGTATGAAAGTTCCTCAAAAGTTTTGTTGCATAAGTTTTTTTGGCGAAACAGTTTTCTGGCATTTGTTGGGTAAATCATGGTTACCCATTGCAAAGCAGGCTGAATTGTCACCGCTTTCTCGAGCCCTGTCTCGTTCCTGTCCAGAACAGTTGGTTGGTAATGAAGCCTAAGTATAAGAGTTGTATCGGAACAAAGAGAACGTAGCTTGAATGATTCCCCTGCTTTTAAGATGCTCTGTGTTACAAAGATTTGATTTATAATAGCTTGTTCAAGGAAGACAAAGGTGTTTTTGTAGATGGTATAAATACGGTTGTTTTGTTAGTAAAACGGGTTCGTTTTGTTGCACCATCGCTATCTAGAGCTTCCTTTTCTATCCCCTTCAAGTCCCTACTCTTTATTCTCAAGTTGGGCTGTCTGTGCTCTCTGTTAAGGGGCTACCTGTAGACCGTGACTTGTTAATACAGGTTGCCCTGTACGGTGCATGGTATTATGAGAAGAGCTCAAACCCTAATTACAGATTTAAATATTTTCCAGTCTGATGTAGATTTCTGGGACCATCTGGAGGGAGAGTGGGATGACTTAGTCAGGTAAGCAATAGTTACTGTATCGTGACCTAAAGCTTTGCGTTTTGAACCCATACCAGCGTACACTTCCCTCAGTGGAGTAAGGTCAAAGATAACGTCTGTGCAGGCTGAGTAGTTGATACCACTGCAGCTTATAATTATCCCGGTTTCTGTGGATGCTACATTAAATTTGTTGGTATTGATTTATACACCTGGGAAGAGAGACACTATGAGCGTACATTGTCTTGTCCGAGGAACCAGCCAGGAGTCACAATGATCACCATACCTCCCGCTCTCAGAGGATTTCTTCAGGTATGAGCTTCCTGGCTCCTCCAATCCCGTGAAGTGGCTCGAACTTTGTCCTCTCCTGCGTGGTCCATTCCCTTACCTTTTCATGAACTGTGACTGGATTTTTATCCCTTCTAAGATGATTTGCTTGCGGGTAATTATTAAACAGACTGGCGTTAGAAGTATTTCTATACACTCTGGATGGATTCTATTTTTACTACCACAGGTAGTACAGGTATCTCCCCATGCCCCATACCCCATACGCCATACCCCACACCCAACACCCCACATCCCACACCCCACATCCCACATCCCACACCCCACATCCCACACCCCACATCCCACACCCCACATCCCACACCCCACATCCCACACCCCACATCCCACATCCCACACCCCACACCCCACATCCCACACCCCACACCCCACACCCCACACCCCACACCCCACACCCCACACACCATACCCCAATTTTGCCTCCACTACACATCCGGACACTAGACAGTGATTAAATTGGTTGCGTTGGCCAGCCAAGCCATCGTCCCGTTTATTCCATCTCAGCATATAATACAAGCTATGAATAAAAAGACAATTGCTAAGTGCACCAAAGCCGGACACGAAAACCCTAAAACCAGCAAGTGGAGAAAATTGGGAACGTGTACCCCCGACCAAGGCAGTGGTGCAACCCTCGGGGTTTTAGGGTATCCTCAGTTAACATCAGTACTGTAGAGTAATAAACCTAAGGCTTTATACAGCGATATAATAGCAATAAGAGAACTAAATAAACGTACAATAGTGGGTTACAACTGATGATATTATTAAAAGAAAACCAAACTTAACCTAAACACGGCAAAGGCTGGCCATAGAATGTCTCACCTCGCCAACTGTCACCGATTACAAACTCAAATCCCACTATACACTGCGCACCTCAAACCCGTACCCAGCCCTCTGGTCCGTGCCGGCAAAATAGTAATTTATGCTAATTTAAGATCATCACAAATTACATTTTCTAATGCTCGGTAGAGAGACACACTGTAAGAATAAAGCATCTTGCCCAGGAACACAGCATATTGACCCCTGGTAGGACTTTTAAAAATCCGAACCGCTTCATCGCGGAACCCATTGAACTAATTACAACACAACTGCGCCTACAACAAGGACATCACTGAACATCTATATCGAGTTTTCAGGGAAGTTGCCCTGCATTTGTTTGCATTTATCATTAATTAATTCTGCGCATAATTTTACATATCTCACGTGACAGGCTCGCGCGATATTTCCAGTGTTTCTTGAGATCATATGTTCTTCGAGTCTACAGTAGTTAAGATGAACAAGGTAGGGGTCCAATTATAATGTGCGCTTGTTTTTTTCAGACGTGATGGAGAAGATGCTCACTCTTGGTACAGTGAAAGCGATGCAACACTAAACAAGGTGCAAGACGAGTCTTGATTTAAGATTTTGATATTCATCATTTCTCTTACTGGTGTCATATCAGGTTTTCAGTGGCTAAATCCTCCCCCCTCTTCCCCCTTATGCATAAAAAAATTTAGCACCAAACGTTTGAGAATTACACTGTCACAAGAGATGAAAAATTTATGGATTCACTACCTCCTTGTAGTAGTTCTTCTGACTGTAACCTAGAACAGTCCGGAATATCCCGATAAAATAGGACAGCCATGACGTCATGAAGCTATTGTTAGCAGGGAAAATGGCGGACCTTTCATGTGGACAAAGGAAATATGTTGTTTCCAGTCTCGCACAGAGTCTGGCCAGCATTATCCAGGACTTTTTGCGACCAAACGTTGAGTAGAAGAATAAGCGGCCATTTTGGTAGTGGGAAAACGTTGATTGTCTCCTAATCATTGAGTTTTTTTGGTGTCAAGCGACGATGTAGACGCGATTTTGTGGCCAAATATTAAGGTTAGTAAAGAGTATGCGTTATTTTCTAGTATTTACGTATTTTTCATTGAGCTGTGTATGTTTTTTACTGGTTCTAGTGTTGTTAAAGTTTCATCATGCCAAATTACACGGTTGTAAACAACGCCGATATTTTGTAAACTCTCTTTGAATTTGAGGCGTTACAAGTGTACCTGAACCGCTGTTGTTATAAGGCTTGAGTAATGCATCGTTCCTTCATTTTTATGACAGTTGTTTTCAATTTCTCTCTCTTAAGTACATGGAAGAGCATACTCGACTGCTCGAGGCACTTTGCCGAATTTTTGGGGAAAAAACAAAGGGAAAAGAGGGGAAAGAAGACGTCGCTAAGTACGCGGACGAAATGGAACAAGGTCTCTGTTTTGGTGGATTCACCGAATGTGCACCCCAGTTGTATCACTGGAGAGCCAGCAGCCTGTTGAAAACCACCTTCAGCACAGACGTGGCAGCGAAACAGACAGGCCAGGGGTAGTGCAGTGATTCCCTGTAAATGGATGCAATCAGTGTCCCAAGGAATGGCACAAAGGGTAGAGAGATTGTTTGTGCTCATTTACCAGACGTTGAGGGCCATGCAAACATGTGAGTTAAGGTTTGTAGGGGGCATTGTACTCTTTTTTTGGCATTTTTTAAAAACTATACACATTACAGCTGTTCTTAGTAGATGATGATTCTTTTCACCTCCCCATGAAGCTTGAATGTACCAGAAAGTAATATTTTTGCAAGATAATTTTTATGAAAGCAAAGACTGAGTTTAGAGTGTAGTGTCGAGTGTTGAACATTGCTAATTGTGAAACTAATGCAAAACATTAATTGGTTGTGAACAGGAAACATATCAGGTTGGTTAAGAATATGTAATAAAAAATAGAAAACATAAGAGTCATTAGACCACTTGAGGGTACCGTCTTATTTAGCGAGACTAATGTAGTAACTACATTCAAAATAAATTCATATGTTAAAACGAAAAATACATTTGTAATAATATTGACATCTGTAAGCAATGTAATAATCTTCTAAGCGCTTGTGATTTGTTACAGGTCCTGCATTCTGCCAAGAGGCAAATTCAAGGTCGAGAGTACCTAAAGAGTGAATAAAATAAAATGGATTTCACTGAATTTGTTTTGTATACTTTAAATAAATATATAATAAAACTTTGGGACATGTGGATGGATTGTGAATGCTCCCTTGTCAACCTGTCCAGGAATTATATTTTGATATTTTTGGGTAAATAACTTGTGAAAGTCATCAATTGTATGTAAGTTTTCATAATTTAAATGTGGAAAACAGGCATGATATCTTTTAGCACAGTAACAAATAGATAAAAGAAATATTCGAAATAAATACCAAAATGGAGAAATTTCAGATTTACAAAAAATATATTAACAGAATTTTTGACTATCCATGCATCTGACAACACTAACATTTTGGATAGTTTATTTTGTATAAAAGAACAAGAATTTCTCACTCGTATGCGATATTGAAAATTATGTTTTAATAATGATTTCATTTCCTCGATTTAGCCAAAACGTACAACATTTTGGACATTTAAAATTAATCTTTGCTGGCATATAAGAACACGCGCGTGCTGTCGATTTCGGCCAGATAATCCCTAGATAAGGGGAAAGCCTCAATTCTCATATCGATCATTTCTGTGCTTAGAAAAATGCAGAGTAAAGATGCTTACCGATTGTACGGTCTCTTTCCAAAGAATGATAACAGCAGCTCGTCAAACATGGCCCGCATTGCGTTCCGTAGTGCTTCCTTCGGTGCGAGGATAATCGTTATCTGGGCAGAATTGTCTGTGATATGGAACGCGAACCCAAACTTTCCTTTTATTTTATAATTTGAACAGTATTCAACTCAATTCGAGATAAATATATACCTCCTGAACGCCCGCATTCATGGCATTGGAAAGTATTCGCGACTCTCTTTGCCCGCCATCTTGAATCCCTTGGTTTGTTGTGAAACACAACACTCCAACCAAAACACGGGGCGCAATCCATTCAACCAAAATTTCCGGAAATTTCGGTCTAAAACTGAATGGATCGGTTCGGTCCAACCGGAAAAGTTTCGAAAAAATCGGCACCCCTTTCGAGGTGGACCAATAGGTGGACCACTTTTCTCGGTTGGACCGGTCCGATCGAAATGGACCGGTTCCATTTGACCATTCCGACCCATTCTCAATCCCAGTACCTCGCTGTTCGGTATTGTCATGGAGGAAAACACTTATTATGCAGCTTTTATGGACTGTTAACAGCGGATTTATCGGTGTTACTCGTACTTCCACGTGCAGTTACAACAGCTCTGGAGCTGCTTCGCAAGCCAAGTGTATGTTTTGGCTGTTAACGGCTCTTAAAGACGATTTATTTCCCGAGAGAATTTGGAATATTCTTTTCGTCATTCGAAAGTGGTGTTTGAACTCATACGGTAAATATCTGGGAATCCGGGAACGGTCCGCTCAAAATAATACTACGCTTGAAACAGCTCACACAATATCATTGATATCACCGTCGAAATCGTCATCTCTAGTACGAGCAACAGTGATCAAACTCGTTTTGCGAGTGGAATGGAACGAGACCGTCCGGACCCGTTGCGATCCATTCGACAGCAAGAAATTTTCGAACCTCAGCCCGGAAATTTTGGTTGAATGGATTGCGCCCACGCATTCTCACTGGTTGAAACGTGAGTTTCGTGACATCACAGATGTCCTAAAATATCGGGATATTCCGGACTGATCAAGGAAAAAATCCTCCTTCGTTTACGGTTATTTCTATTTTGCATGTCATGGCTCATTCACTCACAGTAATAATGTGCACACCACTATCTAATACCTACGTGCGATCATGTTTTGTTTAGGAATATAAGTTTGAAGAGGACAATCCCTTACTGGATCATCCTAATCCGTTTGAAGAGGGACTGAAAAAGCTTAAAGAAGGAGACTTGATAAGTGCTATTTTATTATTTGAAGCAGAGGTAAGAGGAATGTGATTCCAAGCGTTGGTTTATGTGCTTTTCAGTAACCGAAGATAACACACACCATATAATTTCTTTCACAATTTTGTTTTAATGGTATTGATTGCGTGTGACCATTCACCTTAGGGAACCATTTTGGCAGTGTATTTATGTTGGATTAAATCCTGTCAGATCCGATCCAGTGATGTACATCCTACTTCTCATTACCATGGCTGAAGTTAACTTGACGCAGGATAACATTTTGTTAAAACTATAAACCGTTTTCTCTTTATCTTATAGGTATATATTTCCCCTCACAGCGCTCATCGCGCAACGCGGTTTCACTGCGTGACAGCCCAAAGAATAGCCTCTATCCCATGAAGACCTTTTTTTGGCGCGTCACGCAATCTTTTCTCCGAAGATAGCGTAACAAGGCAAAACCTATTGTAAGGAAAAAACTTTACGTTGTCGTCTCTTGCTGTTTTTCAGGTGAAACAGAGACCAGAGCATGCCGAGGTAAGATCATGAATATCGTAAGATAAGTCTTACCTTGTGAAGCTTTGTGATTTTGACCTCATTAAAACATTCCTCTGTACCATGGGACCGAAAAAAAAAATGTCTGAGACGAGGTAATATTTTGTTGGTCCAAGCAATACCCGAAATATGACTTCCAAGTTTTAACCCTGTTATTAACTGAAGATGGCTAAATAGTGGAAAACGTTCGATGTTTTGTTAAGGCTAGGGTGGTTTTCACTAGCACAAGCATCAACAACGTAGGCAGGCGCAGTAGAGTGCTATTAACCCTTTTGACCCCCAAGGACGTATATACACCTTTTTCATAAATGGCTGCCAATTAAAAGTTGTCACATGGGTTCAGATGGGCATTGGTGCATGGGGTAAGTCTCTGCAGTTACCATATGCTGATGAGGCAAAATTTTGACCCAATATGGTCTAAGCTCTCGTAAGCGACCACCTCCCGTAGGCGACCTCCTAGGCTTCATATTTTGGGTGGTCGCTTACAGGAGGTTCGACTGTATATTTGCCTGTATGTGGTTAGGCGTTATAAAGATGTTGTTCTTGTTGTTCTTTTGACATGATGATTATCATGCTTCTTTTTACATTTTTGGTGAGCCTTACAGCTTTACCCTCTCTTAAACATCAAAGTGAGGTGTCCACGCCTTGACCTGCCAGGCTCCCTGACCTCGTTGTCACCGCTCTACTAATGACCAGTTCTTCCGATTCAACAGCTAAATCATCATCATGATACGCAAATGGAGTTCTTTACAAGACATTTGAGACCTTAAATTTGCGCTAATACTTTTTTTACGGTTAACTGTTTTCAATTTGTTTTACACAACGGTTAAATTTTAAGCTTTTTTACGCCTAACGGTTAAATTTTTGGTCCTCTTACGGCTATTGGTTAAACCCCATTGAGACCCCCAAGAAAGGACCTGGGCACTTAAAGGGAAGCATCTTGCCTCATAAAGACAGGTCTCAATTTCTTTGGTTTGCTTTGCTGAGTTACTGTATTATCGGATCTTATGTTTACCTGTAATGTCCTCCTTTGTTGCAGGCATGGCAGTATTTAGGAACAAGCCAAGCAGAAAATGAACAAGATTTAGCTGCTATAATAGCATTGAATAAGTAAGTGCATCTGTTTGTTTTTGTTTCATCGGCAACAGAGCCGCCACAACAATCTTCAAGTCCTTCCTGTTGAGTCTGAGCAGTACGGTGCAGTACAGTTCACTTGTAAATTTGTCTTTTGTAGGTGTCTCGAAAAGCAGCCAGATAATTTAACGACACTCATGGCTCTGGCTGTGAGCTACACCAACGAATCCATGCAATCGCAGGTGACAGTTAATGTAGACTACGAGTAGTACCTCTTTTACGTAGTCCGTCGAGTGTGACGCGAAAAAAGGGCGAGAAAAAAATTGTCGTGCGAAATCTGGGGGCGAGAAGCGAAGCGCCCCCAGCTTTCGAGCGGCCATTTTTTTTCTCGCGCTTTCTGTTTTTGCGTCACATTCGACGGACTGAAATTGTAATTGAAATTGAAATTAAAATTGTAACTGAAATTGAAATTGTACGCAGACGTTCTCTGAAGATAGATTTATTCTTTACAAAAGGAAGGCTTTTTATCCCTTGATTATCTGGAGCAAGTCGCTGTTTATACAGTTCTGTCCTTTCATTCATTAATTTAAAAAAATTCTTTTGTAGGCCTGTCAAACTTTAAAAGCTTGGTTAAAAGCAAATCCTCGGTAAGTGGGAATGCTTCACTACATCTGAACTGTGCAGCTTTCTACCCAACTAGTTTACTACTAAAAACTAAAAACTCTATTTAACCTCTCATATCAGATACATGGACCTGGTACCGAATGAGCCTGCGGGAGCAGAGGGCGGCGCGCGGTCGCGGCTTGTGACGTCATCCATGATGTCATCGGAGATGTACAATGAGATTAAAGAGCTTTACATCACCGCTGCACAAAGAGCTCCAGAGAAAGATATTGACTCCAACGTGCAGGCAAGTACCCTGTTACTCTGTACAGTCTCTGTAACAACGCAAACGAAAGAAGCCCGGAGTAGTTGCAGAGCACTTCTCAAAGTTGTGGAAATTTGCGTTAGGTTAAAAATATTTGCAAAACGTTTGCAACACCAAACTCAAAACCTGAATATTTGTATACACGGTCTTAATGATCACGGGCCAAAAATCTTCAATTTCAGGTATTTTAAAGGCCTTTCAAGGACAAAGCGCGCGTGATCATGCTGTATCGGTAAAAAGACAATGATAAGAACCAATCATGCTAACAGGCTGAGTGGTACAGATTACCTTCGAAACTTAATGTTGATGTATTTTTAATACTTGGTAGCGCAATATCACGTAGCTAAGTGTGTAACCTAAGTATTCGCACCCTGACATGTACTCCATGTTCTCTTCCTCCAACAGGTTGGTCTCGGCGTCCTGTTTAATCTGTCAGGGGAGTACGACAAAGCTGTTGATTGCTTCCAGGCCGCGCTACACGCCTTGCCAAACGATGCCTTGCTATGGAACAGACTGGGCGCTACCCTAGCGAATGGCGGACGCAGCGAAGAAGCGGTCGATGCGTACAGACATGCGCTGAATCTCAGTCCCGGCTTCATTCGGTGTCGGTATAACTTGGGTATTAGCTGCATAAACCTGAACGCTCACAGACAAGCAGTGGATCACCTGCTGACGGCGTTAAATATGCAACGAAAGGTAAATATGGACGGCAGTGAAGAAGTTTTTAAAAGAAAGCTGACGAGAAGGCAATATTCTTTTCACAGATTTCTGTTTTCGCTAAGATCCGGGAGCAAGCGAAATAAAACCGAGGGTGGGAGGGGGGAGCGGAATGAATTCTTGGCTGGGGGGGGGGGGGGGAGGAATTTGAACAAGCGCGAATTACTGCGGACAGAGTAAGAAAACGAAGAACAATAGATATTGCAATTTGCAGCGTTTAATACGAAATAAGTGTAGCAAAACAGTTTAGCTGCCTTAATTTAACACGAGTTGTGCGACTAATATCATTTTAGAACAAAATTCTGTTTTAAACAATATTTTCAGCCCGCGGTTTTAGGTAGAGTGGTTGCCAAGTTGCAAATTGTTTCGTCGTAGCAACGACACAGCGGTCGAACGCGCAGCACAGGTGCACTTGTGCAGTTCCCTACAAAAGTGCAATACACACATTGAAGTGTTAAATTTTTTTAAGGAACTTTCATTTACTGACCCACTTCACCACTCGTTTTAATTACCCAGGGTACAGTTGGGCCAGGAGGCTCAGTATCGACGATGTCAGATAACATTTGGTCCACACTGCGCATGACTCTTTCACTGATGGGCAGATCTGAGCTTCACAGGGCAGTTGACACTCGTGATTTGGATCAACTTAACGCTGTCTTTCAAACGGAATCACACGATGATGGTGCAGTGACTGTCTAAGGAGAAAACGTTTCATCGTTCGGTGATCTTATTTGGACAAGAGAAACAAAGAGCATTTGCCGAAGATTGCGCTAAGGGAAAAAAAAAAAAGTTCATGTGAATTTTGCGTGAGGATGAAATGAACTTAAGTTAATCCGCGAACATTCAACTCTATTTACTGAAGTGCGCTCGTTTCTTCCGTTTCTGCGTGCCAACAATAGACAAGAGTAAGATCCGGGGGAACAAACGACGGTGGTGCTACTTCACGCTTCTGATGTTGCTAAGCGCTAAGCTCCGACACTTGTATATGGTATATAAGGGCAAAATAAAACAGCAACTTTTCCAACATAAATAAATGGAGAATTTCGCAGACTTGGTAAGGAGAGGTGGGAAAGAGTGACTTGTATGTTCTCGACAGCCTCTAAAAGTGACAAGCGCTTAAATTGTCACGTGACTGAGTGTCACGTGACGTCATTGCATGTAATAATTGTAATGGAATATTTAAAAGGTATAATATGTTCGAATATGTGATGTCAATTTTACTGTGGGCTTTGATCGACGAGGCAAAGCTATCGAATTGGCCTGAGCTTTGTAACCAATAAATATTTTTTTTTAACAAAGCTTGTTATTGAACAGAGTTTTGTAAAAATCTATTTCGACGTGTTTTTGTGCGAGAAGTAATCTAAAGGTTTTGTGCTTAGGAACATTGAGATGGAATATTCCATTATGAATTTTCTTTTAAACGAGGCTGGATAATTCACTTTCAAGTTTCACAAAATGAACTTCACGTGATGATGAAATAAAATGATAAATGAAGAGGATCTTGCTTTTTGCACCTGGTTCCTTTGTTCACCTCGTGCACTTGATTACGTGGTTTACATGGTTTTTCACGGGTTGTTGTGGCACCCATTCTTCGCACCTGATTCGTCTTTATTCGTCTTTGTTCTTTTAGAGACAGACCATTATTTTTAGGTGGAGGGGGGGGAGTGAAATTCCCCCCCTCCCCCCCAAAAAATTTCTGTACATTAAAAACTGCTGGAAATAAAATTCCTGCAAGGGGTGCCATGGGAAAAATATCAAGCGTTTGCAACGATCCAGGTCCTGATTTTGATGTTAAAACAATTCTTGCACAAGCTATTTCCCACCAATAAAAAGTCATACATTACCCCCCTCCCTCGCCTTCAAAAAAATAATGGTCCGTCCCGCAATTTGTTCACCTGGTTTTCCTGGTTTTCGTGCTTGTTGTTCACCGGGTCTCCTAGCTGGTTCTTGCTTTGTTTTACCCAACTTCCCCCCCCCCCCCGTCCCTCCTCCGCAAAAAAGATCAAAATCGTCGCCAGGTCTATCCATGTGATATCACCGTCAAGTAGTCCTTGTACATATTTCGTTATTGAACCCCCAAGTGCCTTTTATTGGCGGACGCGGCCAGTTTTATGGCGTGGATGAAGATCTGCCTATCACTGTCACACGTTAGTGTTTTCAAAACTAAAATGGAAAAATGCTCCGCCTTGAACGCAATTTGAGGAGGCAATCTGCCCCTGGGGTATTCCCTATAATGGCCTACACGGGGAAGCTCCGCACGAAAGGGGGACCTTTTTCAGGCTTCAGCAGGCCTCAGGTATATAAAAGGGTATGGATTTCACAAGGTGAAAGGGTGAGGAATTCTGTCCTTTAGCTCCATTTAGTTAATTAAAAGGGCCTTTAGCGTTCAGAAAAAACGAGCACTAATAAGAGTTAATCTCCTTTTATTCTGCCAACAACAGAACACTCAAACCGCAACAACTTGCCCAAAGGGCACGTGCTTACAATTGGGAGGAATTGGCAAATCCCCCTCTAAGAACTAAATGTCATATGATAACGCAAGAATGTTCTAGAAATGTCACGCAAGGAATGTTGAGGGTCACTACAGGCCCATAATCAAAATATTTCCAACAGATGCATCTTTATATGGCTGGGTCATTTAAATGACGGAAAGATTTCCTTTTTTCGCGGTTTATTAATAGTACGGGCCGGTTATGAAATTCGAAAGCATGTGAAAGTGGCTAGGGCTACCTTTTTTAATAAAGGGTATACGAGAGGGAAGCCTTTTCTGTTAAAATGGTGTACAAAAGCGTAAGGAGTTGGACCTTGGGGAGGGGCATCCCCGTATAAAACTTTGTGAAGTACCCCTATCCCCTCAGCCCCTCGGTCCCGGGTAATCTGCACGATTTTAAGGTCAGCATGCACGAGGGGACTAATCCCTGTAACTAGTCCCTGCAACTACTGAACTAGTCCCCAGAAGAGTTTACACGAGGGTGTTGTCCCACGAACAGTTCACACGAAGCGTTTTGAGGAACAAGTCGCAGGGACATGTCCCAAAAATTCAAACCAGTTTGAATTCGTGGGACTAGTCGCAAGGACCAAACTTTGGTCCCTGCAACTAGATTTTGAAGCAAAAGTAGCTAGTTCACACGATGGGACTACTTTGGTCCCTGTGACTAGATTTTGAAGCAAAAGTGGCTAGTTCACACGATGGTACATGTCCTCGCGACTTGTTGCAGGGACTAGCCGCAGGGACTAGTACCCTCGTGTGTGCCGACCTTTACCATACCCCAAAATCGAGCCCAGAGTTTCTGACGGCGGAGACAGGACGCTTATATGTAGCCGGCCTTTTTCTGCCCTGGCCCTGGAGGAGATGACGATGAATCCGCTCGCTTTTGGGCAGCGGCCATCAACGGTTTCAGTCCTCCATGGTATAATAGACACTGTAGTGTAACATAGTAACATTGCACCACCAAAAAGCAACATGGCCGCAAGGCCTGCAGCTGTACGGTGGAGTAGAATAAGCTATTTATAGCTTCTTTTGCATTTTGTTGTTTATATGCTTAGTATAAATGTAAGCCTAGTACCATCTCTGCAGTTTTTGTTGAAGGGGTTCTGGACGAAACAGCACGGAAACTGTCAAGCCACCTCCAAATTTATCACCTCGACGTTTAAATATCTCAAGCGAAGCTTTAATTTTACTCACAAGGAAATCGAAAATTTATTGAGCAAACTATACCACAGGTGAAATCTTATAATGACGAAAGGCGGAGCTAACAAGAAACAGACGAAAGGGCAACGGCGCGACGAGCTTGAAAGGAAACGAGATGACCGTGTGAGGCGAAATGCTTTGAAAAAAGAGCGTAAAATTAAAGAGTACCTTGAAGATGATCAAGACTTTGCCAGCTTCAGTAACCAGCTGGAGGCGCTGGGTTTGAAGATCAAAGATATCCCAGGAGACGGGTTAGTCTAAGGCTATAACATTAACACTCGTTTAACTTTAACTATACAGCAATAATTTGTAATAATTACTCAACAAACTGTTATAGAATAAGAAAGAAATTCAAGGTTATGTTGAATGTCATTATACTTGGGAAAGATGTCTCTGAAAGTTATAGATCTGTAGAGGGACATGAAATATAACCTTGATAAAATTATGTGATAGCACCGTCTTGAAAGGAATCTACCATGAAGTTATAAAGTTTACTTTTCTAAGCATTAGACATGTTCATGCAGGAGAGGTCGGTTTTAAAAACATACCAATGATAATCCATTTGAAGAAGCTAGTGATAAAAGGGGATAACTGACAATTTTGGTTTTTTTTTTTGCTCCCAATTAGCTGAATTTTTGCATGTGGCCTTCATTTCAGCTGAAAAACATTGCCCTGTAATTTTTTTCGCTGGGTTGCTCTTCATTTTCGAGAAATAATGTATGCAAAAAAGGCACTTTTCCTAGTGGCATCTTTTGGCGAATGCGAAACAACAGAAACCTTTTGTTTTGCCAGACAATGAAATCAACGAAGCATCACATTATTTTGTCAGTCTGGATCTGACTGGTAGTTCCAAACTGTTCAGTTACATGTAAATAGATTGAGTAAGTTTCATTGAGCTGCACATCAAATGAAGTCCACTTGAAGTACTTGTGAGTTGGAGCACAACTGTTTGTCCTCCACACAGCTCCCCAGTAACAATAGCAATAGACCATTTCTGAGTTACCCTGTGCCTCTGTTTCAAAATGAGTCCTCATGTGAAACCTTTTGTGTGAAAACGAATTTGATTTGGATGAAAAAGAACCTGTAGGGGGAACATATTTTCATATGAATGGTTTTGCATGAAGACTCATTTTACCTCTCTATGCTGGAAATCTAGTAACATAAGTACAGAAATCTGCTGAGGACCAGTGCGTCAGAGATATCTAACTTCTGTACAAACAATTTTCCCTTGCTGTACCCAGAAATTGCTTGTTCCGGGCCTTAGGGGATCAGATTGAGGGAGAGCACACGTCCCATGCCCGGCACAGAAGAGAAACAGTCAGATACATGAGAGATCATAGAAGTGACTTTGAACCGTTTATGGAGGACAATGTGTCATTTGATAAGCATTGTAAGTATTGCAAATAATCATTCACAAATCATTTTCTGAGTAATTTAGCTTAGTAATACATGTATCTAAACAGAGAAGACAACTTGTGAACACAACTGACAAAGCTGAGATGTTTTAAAGAACACAAGTTTTATGTGGTTTCATTTGTTGCCTTCAGTAGAGCAATTATCAAAACTTAGTACTTACGGTGGAAATGACAGCATTGTGGCTTTTGCACGTAACCATGGTGTCAATATTGTCATACATCAACTCAATGAACCTCGATGGGTTATATATGGTGGAGATTACAGCAAGAATGGACAAGCTCGAGAGCTACATATTTCTTACCATAATGGTGAACATTACTCATCTGTACGATGCATTAATGACAACACTACAGAACCAGCTTGGATTAAACATAATGAAAAAACATCTGCAGTCACAGCTGTAAGTATTAATTTATATATAGATTTAGCCAAGCCTAAAAGCAGAGCTCCTGATTGCAATAATTATAAGTTACCCTGGCTTGAGCCTGCAATCCGATCGAAAACCAGTACCTGGACAGTGGTCAACGTAAAAAAAAGGTGACCTCAGTGAGCTCTAAACTTGAGCCAGCGATATGGTGATGTGATACTGGTCAGCACATGCCTTGTTTTGACAGGTGTCAGTTGACCATAACATAGATGTCTTGAATATCAAAGCTGTATGCTGTAAACCAAGGTTGCATGCCTCAGTCGACATATTAATTTTGCCGAAGTATGGCTGTCACGTTGTGCGACGCCATCATTCTTGTCATTGTGCATGCATACTGTTAGCCATGATAACCACAAAGAAAGCAATTTATGGGATCATATGAGTACATGGTGCTCTGCATGGAGGCCCTTTAGGTTGCTTGAGCCCCGCTATAATTTATGAGGTTGCGTCATTGGCATAATTATGAACTTCAGATGAAGACACCAAGGGGAAGAATAAATGGTAGTTTTAAACACATTTTATGTTGACGGACATGTAACTTTTGGCTGAATTGTTGTTTTTCTTTAGGCTGGAAAACCGCAACCTTCAGAAACCAGAAAGGTGAGAAAGTCTAAAGAAAAGGAAAAAAGAAAAGACACAACAGCTGATATTGACAACATGGCTTTTCTACAAGGAGACAAGCTCACAGCAGAGGAGTTAGTTATGGCAGCCACTGGATGTAAGGTGCAGAATAAAATACCAACAGATACATGATTTAAATATCTAGCACATGGTAATTTAAGAAAATAGATGCAATTAATATAAAATTAACAACTGCATCGCAAAATGGAGGCTGGGTGCCTGTGATATCCAGGAGCTTCCACTATTGGCAGCCAGCTCCTAGATGGAGACCGCTCCCATGGCTGGCAAATCCTGGCAAGCCAGCCATGAGCCCCCACGCAGAAGGGAGAGCAGGCACCCGTCACACTGTGTGAACAGTGGAAAAGAGGGAGGGAAATGGGGGGGAGGGAGGAAGCCTTGAAGATGAGGTCCCATGAACTGCCACGCAAATAACACGCTAGCGCCTGTAACGCTAAACACACTTCAGTCAAAGAGCACATGGGATCTGGCGCATGCCCATGTATGAAACGCCGCTGACTCCAGACAACACTGGCGCTCTTTGTTGTTAACTCCGTTAAATTGCATTTAACTGCATTTAACAACTGCATCGCAAAATGGAGGCTGGGTGCCTGTGATATCCAGGAGCTTCCACTATTGGCAGCCAGCTCCTAGATGGAGACTGCTCCCATGGCTGGCAAATCCTGGCAAGCCAGCCATGAGCCCCCACGCCAAGCCGGAGGACCTCCGAGCAGCGCGCTACCCAGCTCGGAGAAGAGAGGGGCTCATGGATGGGGAGGCCAGAGCCCCGAGAAAAATGCCCAAATCCGTAGGCACCCAGTAACTGGCAAATTAGTGACAAAAACCATACCTGTTAGGCAAGTCGTTCAGCTACTGAAAGGATGGTTTCCACAGGTGTGCGCACATATAACAAGTAAGCATCACTCGACCAGCGACCCATTGTCTTAATGAGATGATCAGGAACACCTCTCTGGGCAGCAGTTGTAGCGGCTCCAATTCTAAAACTATGACCCGAGAACTTTCCAGGAATACCTGCTGCCTGTAGAGTGGTTTGAAGAAACGAGGAAAGCCGAGATCTAGAAAGAGGAGAGCCATCTTGGTGAATAAAGAGAGGTCCGGTACCTGGCCCACGAAGATGAGGGTAGTTTGTTAATGCAGTCACAGGACAGAGAGGAAGGGAACCACGGCCAAGATAGATGAAACAACCCTGCCTGAAAGGATCAGTCTTTGCACACTTGATTAACACTCGAAAGCTTTGGGGATTGGTGGAGGAATCTACTTGGAGATCTGCCGCGGTCAAATGAACAGATGGATCAAAGGTACCATTTGTTGTAAATTCACCAGCTCTAAGAAACCCAGAGAAGCCAAGACAGCAGGCTGCCCATAGCATGACACTGTCAGGGTTGATAAAATCTAAAGACTTGTGTAAAACAGACATAAGGTCGGCTGTCACTGGTTGGCACTGAGGGAGATTTGGGCCCTGATGACGTTTGATCCCTCGTAAGAGACGCTGAAGTTGAAGACGGTTGACAATTGGGTCTGGGAAGCCATAGTCAATGTGTAAAGAACGGACTGCAGACAAATATACCTTAATGGAAGAATGGTGAAGACGATCTGCTAAATGGGTACAGAAGCGCATCAGAGTTTGTTCACTGGCTGGTAAAAGAGGCTGACTTGGCTCGAAGGGAGTATCCTGACTACAAAATTCTAAGAACTGACGTTGAGCCGAAGCATAAACTTGGCGAGTAGAAGGTGCGAGGCCATTGGTCAAATAGAACTGGCATTTATCTGTCAAATTACGGGCAGCTGAGCCAGCAGCGTTAACGGAATTGGAGTTGCCCCAGGAGCTGCATGAGGAGCAAGATGATGGAAACGCTGAAAATCAAAACAAGATAAGGCATCAGCAATCGAGTTGTCTTTACCCGGCGTATGAGAGGCAGTAAAGGCAAAGGAATGTCGGGCTGCCACAAGTGACAAGTGACGGAGAAGAACCATCATGTTCGGATCCTTCGTGGTGCCCGAACGCAAAACACTAACGACTGCCATGTTGTCGGAGCAGAACTCAACTCGTTTAGAAGCCCATCGGTGGCCCCATAGGGAAGCTGCAATAACCACCAGAAACAACTCTTTGTAGGCAATTGCCAAGGGATGCTGAACAGCTGACCATTCACCCACAAACCATTCATGATCACAAATTGCACCATAACCCCGAGCACCAGCAGCATCTGAGGAAACGTAAAATTCAGGCAAGGTCGCCCACTGTGGGGAAAGCAGGAAACTGAGACCACCCCAAGAATGGAAAAATTCTCGCCACCAACGGAGGTCTAAGCGAAAGTCTTGGTTGATCCTAATTGGGTGGCTATCACGTCGAAAGGCTGACAATAAATTGATCATGCGTCTCAAGAAGGTACGCCCCTGAGGAACTACTTTACATGCGTGTTGGAGATTGCCAATGAGAGATTCCAGCTCCTTCCATGTGCAATGTTGTTTGAGGGACCAGGCTTCCAGAAGTGCAGCAATACGATCAAACTTATCCTGCGGCAGGCGGGCCTGAAGTGAGAGAGAATCGAGCTCAATACCGAGCACAGTTAAACAAGTGGATGGCCCCTCCAATTTGTTCGGGTGAAGAGGAATACCCCACTTTTTAAATAGCTTAACACAAGTATCAATATTGTTCTGGCAAACAGGTGAGTTAGGAGGGCCCAATGTATGGAAGTCATCCAGGTAGTGTAAAAGAAAATTCACATTATAATTGTGTTTGAGGATCCACTCGAGCATATCTGCAATGGACGAGAAGATGAAAGGAGCAGAGCGTAGTCCAAATGGAAGCGCCATATCAATAAAATATTTCCCACGCCACTTCATACCAAGTAGGTAACGATCATCAGAAGGGACAGGGACATTACGGTAAGCACTTTCCACATCGAACTTTGCCAACAGCGTTCCTCTGCCGTGAAGCATGATCCCATCGATGATATCATCAACCTTCATGTACTGCACTGAAAAGGGTTCTTTTGGAATGCCATCATTGACACTATGGCCTAAAGGACTAGACAGATCCAAGATAAGCCGCCATTTTCCAGGCTGGTACTTCTTCGGGATAATTCCAAAGCGACTCACATGGAGGTTTGGGATAGGGGCTATAGCAAAGGGGCCAGCTACACGGCCTTTGTCGAGTTCCGTGAGGAGATACTGGTCGATGACTGAAGGCTGAAGGGATGCTGAAGGCATATTTTTATTCTCCGATTTTAAAGATACCGCCCGAGGGTCAAAACCCAGCTGAAAACCATTTGTGAGACCTGAAATCACGTACTCCACTTGCGTTTGGTCGGGGTAAGAACACAGTTCATGCCGAAGTTCCTCCGCGTCTATGGGGGTTACTCTGGATGGGGGGACCAGGTCTTGCTGCGGGACGCCCAAAATGGACAAAGAACAAGAGGGCAAAGCATGGTGTGCCACTTCGGAGGGCATGTCATTACCAAAAGCATCTTGTGGTGCAGGAACAACAACATTAACAGGAACAGGAATCAAAAAATTTGAAAAGGAAACTGAACAAGATGAATGTACGCTATTTACATATGGTTTGGATCCCACTTCAACGCCGCAGACGTTTGCTTTGGGATGGGGGAGTTGACTGGGAGCGCCGGTAGGAAGAGGTTGAGGCCCGAAATGGACAGTTGACACGTGGATGATCACCTTCACATTTCTCACAGCGATGGAGGTACCGGCATTGACCAAAGGTCCAGCGACAGGTGCCATCATTCCAAGATCGGCAAAAGGTGGATGAACCGGCTATCGAAATTGAAGCTGAAGACGAAGTGGTTGGCTGCTGGCTTGACTGGGGAAGAGGTGACGAAAGAGTATGGAAGTTGTACAAATCATGGTTCATGTGAGACCAGTCCACCAAACCTGCAGCAGCTGCGTCCTTGCGGAATGCAACATCGTAATGGAGCCAAGCCTTCCCAGGGAACTGGCACGACGTCTTGAGAATTAGCAGCTTGTATTGTGTCATGTCCTGCCATCTGGAAGAATGAGCACAGCAGAAGATCCACGAGTACACAGTGAATGCTTCAACCCATGTCACGATATCAGTGATCTCTTGCACCCTTTTCTTGGAAGAACTCACGAGAAGTTTGCCATCAAGGTACGTTTGGGGCTCTGTCTCCTGGGCTTTCAAGTTCTCTGCTAGCAAGTCAGCAAGATCCACAAATTGGCCAGACCTAATTTTTGTCACCAGCTTCTCCGGGATAGGGGAATAACCGGGGCCAACAACAAACGGCCTATTCAGGGATGTTGAGGTAGAGGCGATGGAGGAATTAGAACCAAAGGAGACCAATGGCGTGAAAGACTGGTTGGAAGATGGCAATCCATTCGCAGCACCACGAGAACCAAACAACGATGGCGAAGATAAAGAAGAATTGCCTAACGTGCAGTATGTTGAAATAAAGGGAGGAACGACCAAATTACCTGAGGACTGGCCTGCAGAAGAAGGCAGTGGTTGGTTAATGACAACAGAACCGGATGACGTCGTGCCCGACGCCGTGTTTCCCGCTGTCGAAGAACTCGATGAGTGACTTTGCAAAGCCGCCAAAATGCGAGGTAACGTATCCCCCAAGGCTTGTGAAAACGTTTGACTGAGGTCCTGTTGAGAGAGGACGAAGGAGGGCGGAGTGGACACCGGAGTCGAAGAAATGGGAGGATGTACGACCGAAGAGGCAGAATCGGCTGGAGAAGAAGGCTGACTTGAATCCAACATGGCGGCCACACTGTTGTTTGTTGCACGACGATGTGTCATACCAAACGAAAGAAACAACGGCAAGATTCGAAAAACGACGAACGAAGAACAAATAATGCACACGCTACTCCGGGAGGAAGCCTTGAAGATGAGGTCCCATGAACTGCCACGCAAATAACACGCTAGCGCCTGTAACGCTAAACACACTTCAGTCAAAGAGCACATGGGATCTGGCGCATGCCCATGTATGAAACGCCGCTGACTCCAGACAACACTGGCGCTCTTTGTTGTTAACTCCGTTAAATTGCATTTAACTGCATATTACAAAACATGTGTAGGGAAAATTGAAATCTTGGACAAAGCAAAAGAGAGTAAAAATCAACAGTGAGACCACCCAAAAATAAACAAAGTCAGTCTCATGACTCAAACCAACAACTCAGAGTTGTAATTAGCAGTTTTCTCTATGCCTTACTGTAAGTATTGAACACTGTGCCATATTGTTCAATATGATTTATGGCTTAAATATCTTTGTTATTCATGTCACACTTTTAGTACATTTATGTGGCACTTTGTTGGTTTCATGATATTTCTTTGTCACAAAACAAAGGACTAATCATTTTCTATTGCTTCTATTTTGAATATAGCAACAGCATTTTTTGGCTTTTTTTTTCTTGAAAATGGAGCGGAAACTAGCAAAAAAAGCCAGGACAATGTTTTTCAATTTATTTAAAGGCCAAATGCAAAAATGCAGCTTATTTGGACCAAAAAAAATTTATCAAAATATTCACTTATCCCCTTTTACCACTAGTTACTTCACTGAAGGATATTTATAGTATAAAGCTTTCAAATTACTGAATTAATTTCCTGCAATTCTGAATGTTAGAGCTTGTGACATAATTATCATCCTGGACCCTGACAAGTGTCTGAATCACTTAATTCCATCAACAGAGAGCTGATTTTGATGTTAGTTCATGGCTGTATGATTTCCCTCTGGCAAAGTGAACAGTCTTCATTTCATTTTCTAGGACTTGGTTACCATCACTCAAACTCTTGAGGATAATGCTTATGATGTTGATGCCTCCATTCATTACATTCTTCAGTTGATGTGTGTTGCTGAGGACACAGGTATGTTCGGATGAGTTGTAGAGTGGGGACACTACTTGTACTTTTGGACGGTAATGCATTCGTGTGTAATACATGCCCCATGCTCAGTTGATTGCTGAGCTCCTAGTAGGGGTTTTCGGGATACAGGATGTTTATGTTAATATTAGCAGGAATACAGGATATTACAGGAAAGGGTTATGGGCAGCATACTCTTCATTGAGGGTGGCAAAGGAGGGGGGAAATACCAATCACACATCACGCTGAACTTTTCTACTAAATCATGTATCATGGGGCATTTTTTTCACCAATCAGGTGTCACGTAAAAAGAAGTAAGTACATTGCCGATTTTACTCTCTTGCCCCTATAAGTGTTGTTAAAAAGAGAATTCTCCCGATTCAACCACAGAAATGCATTGGCAAATATTCCAAACATTTTCCCCAAAAAATGACAATTATTGCTCAAAATAAAGTTGATGACCTGTACGGGAGACCGAGAGATTATGTCTGTATCCAGGAGACTTCTGGATAATCTGGGAGAGTTGGCACCATCTGTGAACCGGCTTTTGATGAGCGTGAAAAAAAATAAAATAGGGCGAGTGAAGCAAGCCTAGCGGGGTGCGATTTTTCCCTCTCCAGACCATTCTTTGTTATATCTGCCTGCCAGTTTATTTGCTTTCCCTACAACAAAATCAGGAGCCTGTTCACAGGCTAAGTTGGCAGAGATCTTACATGTTTATTTATTGCTTCATTTATGTTTTGTGTCTACACATTCCCCATGATGAGACAAAAAATAGAGTATTTTAAAAGTAGGTCACTAATATGTACAATTACATTGATTTCACTAACCACAGTGTTTGTTTCAGGGTGTTTGTCTGACGAACTTTATGCCACCAGCAGTGAACTAGTAAATCATGTTCCAATGACGGAATGCAATGTGTTGGAATCTGAAAAATCTGCTGACATGGAAATTAAGGATCTTAATACAAACAATTCTACTGATGAAACATATAGTTGTTCCACTGAGGATAACACACAGTTATCAGATTTGGGGACTAAAGAAGAGACAGAAAACAGTAATTTAAATCTATCAAGCAATCCAAAGAGTGAAACTGTACAGGACTTGAGTGAATCCATATCACATGGCGACCATAAATCCAGTAAGACTTATGAGCAGCAAGGGGCAAGGCCCAAAGTTGTTGATAGGTCTAAAAACAGACAAGGAACAAGTAATGTGCACTTGAGTAACAAGAAAAGAAAGGAACTTGCAAAGCAGGAGAAAAAGAAACGAAGGAATGAAAGGAGAAAGGAGGACTCGATTCCCTGTCTTGATTCTGGAGCTGCAGGGGAACAAAATACCAGCAATGGTATTGTTACTGATTTAGGACTTCTTGCAATATAGAAGTCCGCAAGTCTATTTCTATTTCTAATATTTCTTCAGGAAATGGTCACGTCATATTTCCTATGAAATATTTTATTTAATATTGTTATTACTTTGGTGCACATGCCAAACATGGGCACTACATGGTATCAATTAACGAAAAAAGCAGTTCTTGCCAAATACTAATCTAATCTAATGTCATCTAGCAACATTTAAAAATAAATTCAGTGTGTGCCTTCTCTGTTTCCATTATAAATACTGGGGGGTGGGTGCAAGCTATTGTAGACTTCCTTTAGTGTTACAAAATCAGCAAACTTACAAAAACAGCAACATTCAAATTACTCAAGTACACAAACTGATTTTAAAAATATGTAGCTACAAATTATAGTTCTCACAAAAGCTAACTACAAAAATAGAATTTCCTTAGTTGTAAGTATAAACAATTTTCTTATTTACAAAATTAATTAAAATGGCCTTGTTAATTCACATGATTGTATAAAATTTTGATGTCAAGGTTAGAAAATCAATGACACTCAAACTGATCTGATTCATACTATTTGTTATTAGCTACTGAACAAGTTTGTTTTGAGCATGATGTTCACAAACTCCTCCTGATCAACTTCACTGTCGCCATCTTTGTCAGCTTCTTGTATCATTTCCTTGAGTTCCTGCTCATTCAACTTTACCCCACAGAGTCTGGAAACTTGTTTCAGATTGGTCAATGAAATTTTTCCTGTTTTATCTGTCATGAAAGAAAAAGTTTGGTATTGCTGAGTAAAATACTGTCAGCAGTTGTAAGTTGGTTATGGTCCAAGCCACATTCAAATATTTTAAACCCTCCTATATGCTAGTTTCATGCACAGCCATTATTAGGGTCATCAAGCAACGCTTCTTGTTGCAGCTATGGAAGAGACTAACTACATGCAGACACCTGATCTTTTTTGAAAGTGAACTCTTATAACAAATTCCTTTGTACAATAACATGAAACCTGACAGTACTTTACAACTGAAAAAGCTTAACTTACAAAAGAAGAGTTAACATGATTTGTTACATATAACAGTACGCAACTAGACAATGTACACAACACATTTTTTCATCGTCTTAACATAAAAGGCCTTTTGCAACAGATGGTCATATGGTACAATGTATAATATCAGCCATGCTGGAAGGCATTATACATGTATGCACTGGGACATAAAAACACAAGGTAAAGTCAAGCTTGACTGATTGAAATTGCTTTGTTTTGGAGGTTGTCACATTCGTTTGCCCTCCAGAATGGAACATTTTCTGCCATGTGGCTGTTTGTTGCAAAAGGCCTATTTCCACTTCTGCCCTTAAAGTTGTCAAAAAAAATATTGCTACATAACAGTTACAGTGATTTGGTGTTGGCCACTCACCTGTATCAAACATCTTGAAACCCTAGGAATAAAATAATATTGTAACATGACAAGTACGTACAATACCCAAGATTTTATGTGCACAAAAAACTGATACCATGAATCAGGGAAGATTGAGTTTGAACAAAAAAGAAGGGGAGAGTAAATAATTTAGTATCAAATTATGCAATTTTTGACTTTGTTTCTGTTGACTCCCCACAAATCCATTTCTGTGGCACATGGCAAGAACTTTCTGAAGTATCTAGTCTCCCACAAATGAACCCTTCCCTCCTCATAGTTTACTACCAGAGGTTATTACCACAAGGCTGAAGTGGAAACCTGAAGTGGATCTCATCTGCAAATACACTAACCATTCTACACATTCTCACTTTTGTCCATGTGTGATAAATAAAATATTGAGGCAATGTAAATTTCACACTAGTCTTTTTAAAAAGATTTTCACCAAAAAAATGGATAAAAAATGTTATATATTTAATAAATTAAGAATCATATAATTTATGCAGATACCGGTACCTGCACAATTTCATTGTGTACATCTCTGCCATCCCCTTGTCTGGCAATTATAAATTCCAAAAACTCATCAAATTCAATTGACCTGTAGGGAATAAAATGTTGAACAAAATGAAACCATCACGATCAATGAATTTTCCAATCTGTTTTTATTTATTAATTGCTAATTAATTTTCATTTTGTGGATTCAACATAATGACCAGCTCACAGTTGGCTTGATAGCTCAGTTTGAGCACTGCACTGGTATTGCAGGGTCATGGGTTTGAATCCCATTAAAGCCTGCATTTTTTCAGGCTTTACCACCACTACTTAAATTTTGTATTTAACTGTGATGGTCTTTCTTCTTAAGAATTAAACCTTTATTCTGCAGATCAAAAAATTAATTATATTCTATTTCAAGCAAACTTCTGTTGAATGTTGTAACTTTCAAAATTATGTTATCCACTGGATTGCCAGGTAGCTTTGAAACAGTATGTTCAGACTGTGTCATATACAACGCATACAACTGAGAACACATTAAATTATCTGTAACATTGTTGGATATCTTCAAAACACATTATTATAAGTAAAACCCTACCCTGATTTGTCAATATCCAAGTCAGCTGGAATTAAAGAAAAAAAGGTCTCAAAGTAAGTTTGGTAGTATATGAAAATGTTTTCATTAAGCATCCTTTACCACATCTGTAGGGTATAACACAGACATCCAGGGAGGATGTTACTTTGAATGGTTGGTGGGGCTGTGCTGCAAAGAATCACAAATTCTTGCTTTAGCGTGGTTCTTTCCACCTTGAATTCTCGAACCTTTTGCTGGAAAGTCTCAGAGTCTCAAGTGTAACGATGTAAAGAAAAGTCTCAGATTGATTTAAAAAGATGATTGGTACAAAGCATTGTTATAATTAGTAAGAGTCTTTGATCATCTAGAAGTATGTGTATCAAACTAGTACTTTGCAAACTGTAAAGGTGGGAATTATAAAGTTAACTAGGCCCTCTCTGGTGTATTACTGTTCATGTAATATTTACATATACATAGCACCTTTTCTGTTTTGTCACATTTAGAACTGAGTATTGTGTTTACCTATCATGTCCTCTATGGATTCCCTTGAAATCTTAAATCCTAATGCCCTCATAGCCTTCCTGAGTTCTCGGGCATCAATTGACCTACAAGTTCAACACATTTATGATATCCCACAGTCAACCACATACATGTAAACAACAAATGATTTGTAATGAGAAGCTGTTGAATTTCAAGAAGTCAACTATAAAAATTATGTATTACTAAGTTATTGCATACCACAAGAACACAAGAACTACAAGTTATAAATAACTTACTAGAGAAAAAAAGTTTCTACAGAGTTCCTCGAACACTCATTTACTAGTTAGGGAGCAGCATTAAAAACAAGTGAAAAAAATCAGGCTTCGGGTGAGGAGCTGGCCTTCTCACCTCTCTATCTACTCACCTGCATTCTTTTCCTGTTGAAAACGTTTCAAGGATCTTCAAGAGGATCTTGATGATTTTCAATCAAGATCTGCAAACATCTTGGTCAAGAATCTTTTAATTAGGATCTTTCCATATTCTTGTCAGTATTTTAAGAGATCTTGACCAAGATCCTTGAAAGTAATGTAGGCCCTTAAAGGTCTCAGAGATTCTCAAAGAACCTGACAGGTACATCAGGGTGCATTTATCTTATTTTTGCTTTACTTCCCAGCTATGAAAAAATGCCGCTGTAACAGACCATTACAGTATGACTGAGCTTAATGCTAACTACTAACTATGCTACCAAAAAAATAACATAAAAAGCGCTATGCTACCAACTATTTTATCAAATATGTTATCAACTATTTTCAATAAAATAAATCCTATAAACATGCAGAATGTACATAATTATGTAATTAATGTTTCTTATGAGCTTTATTACTGTAGCAAATGACGTACAGCTCATTGGAAGTCTGGTTTGGTGGTCAGAGCACCCAAACAGGGTCTCAGAAGTTTTGCTTTGTCCAAAATAAAATTACCTGCTACTAGAGAGTACTTACCCACTCTTATCGGTGTCAAACACATCAAAAACAAGCTTCAGATCTCTAATCTCCTGTGGTGTAAGTTGTTCATATGCTCTTGAGGTGACTTTGCCCTTCATGAATCTCCTCTTATTCCGTAGCTCGCCATCAAACAAGGCTTGAGAAAGCTACCCAATACATAAAAACAGAAGAATTACCATGATGTGCGATGAGACTGTTGGTTCAATTATGAATCTTACTGTTAAAAATAGCAACCTCATCTGTTTTTTTAACCTCATTTGTTTAAAGGTGATAGAGCCACCTTAACATTGTGAAAACACTCTGGTTCAGACTTATAAGGAGATATTTGTAAAGTTTGCTTGAATTTTTGCTTGATTTTACATAGGCTGGTGCGAGTCTGGCTTATATCTAAGGTAAATCACAAACGCCTGAACACGTTGACATATTGACTGGGCATGACCAACAAGGTGGTAGATTAATGGTAGATTAAACCGCAGGCCTGGAGTAATTCATTTATGTCCCTTCTGTTCTGGATTTCGCTGATGACACAAAAAGATCCCAGAAATAAATAATTAAAATTCTCATCTAAACATGAAGATTTTTAAAATATCAGAGAACAAACACAGAAATGCTGTTTGTTTCTGACTAATGATTCATCTGGTTGATAAATTTTAAGATCAGGAATTTGTCATCTGAATATTCTTTATTTTCCAATATTTTTTTTTCTTTTTTTGTTCTGTATAAGGCCCTTCTACAATTGTGCTACTGAAGGAGACGGCTAAAATTCAAGGCAGGATAGCTCCAAAAATATTTCTCAATCCTCTGTTAACATTGGCTAAATTAAGCTTAATTGAGGGCTAATATAATTAGAGTCGACTGTCGGAACAAAGGAATTACAACGAAGGTATCAACTTATTTAGCACTCACCCTTTCTCTCGATGAAATGCCACTTCGACTGCTACCTGCTACGCTGAGTGTCTCAGAAGCCATTTGCTGTACCATGGTTTTGTTTGGGACATTTCCCAGCTGCAGAGAACTTTCACGATCATCTGCAGACTTGCTTGTTTTCTTTTTGCCCTTTTTCTTGCCCGCTTTTTTCGGCATAATGAGTTAAAAATACGTCCAAAGTATCTCACGAGGACATCTCTCACAGAAAACTCGGTAGCAAAAACGATTACGAGGATTGGAAAAGAGATCAGATCAAGGAGAAAAAAACTAAACCGTCCGCCATATTGTTTACTTCGTTGTCACGCAGTTACACTCGATCCAGTTCGCTCTCAAATTTTGATCAATTTTGGGCAACCGGACATTTTTTTAAAATTTTATTTACTTATTTATTACAATTTAATGGCAATTAAATCTAAGTCTAAAGGCATACACAAACAGGCAAAGCCATAAGGATAATCTGTAAAAGAGTGGAACACTCCATGCGAGACAGATCACCATGTAGCTAATCTAAATAAATAATCATGTAATAACAATCAAGAAAAAAAAAATTAAATCAAATATTCATTCCTCACTTAAAAACTTCTTTATTCCCGACTTAAAAACTGCCCAACTAGGAGATAACCTAAGATCTAAGGATATCGAATTCCACATCTCCACAATTCTATTAATTAAGTGGTTTTAAAAGCAGTCGTTCTATCAAAATTTGTCTTCAAGGAGTAGTCATCAACATGTCTAAACCTGTGCGCATCATCTTGAGAATAAAAGTTCAGAAACGGAAATACATCCACATTCAAGTATCCATTTAAAGCCTTATACAAAAATGTGACATCAAAAAGATAGCGCCTCTTTTCAAGCGAAAGCAGATTAAGACATTTCAGGCGCTCGTCATAGGTAAAATTCCTTTTTCCGAGAATAAATTTTGTTCCCCTCCGTTGTATGCGCTCAAGCTTGTCAATGTTTCGTGCGGTGTGTCGCGACCACACAACTGATCCATATTCCACTTGCGATCTCACCAACGTGCAGTACAGCACCTTTAGGGTTTCGATGTCCTTCCAACCTCTACAAGTTCTTCTAAGTAGGCCTAAAATTCTATTAGCTTTATTTGTAATGGCATCTACATAAGAGTTCCAAGAAAGATGATGGTTAGTAAACAAACCAAGGTCGTGGAACTCATAAACTTCCTCTATGAGCGATTCATTTAGGGTGAAACTAGATCTGAATGGTTGTTTCTTCTGGGTAATGCGCATCAACTTGCATTTCTTAACATTGAAGGTCATCCTGTTGTGTTGACTCCAGGTACACAAACTATCTAGATCATCTTGAAACATCGTTAGATCACTTGGACAGTTTACCACCCTAAACATCTTGCAGTCATCTGCATAAAGTGCCACAGAACTTTCTTGACTGACCACCTCAGGCAGATCACTGATGAAAATAATAAAAAATAGGGGACCCAAAATGGACCCCTGCGGTACGCCAGATGGAATATTCAGCCAGCTAGAACATTTTCCATCAACCACGACTCTTTGTTTACGATTCGATAAATAGTCACCACACCAGGCAAGCAGCGACCCTGATATTCCAAAGTTACACAATTTATGCAGAAGAATTTTATGGTTCACGCGATCGAACGCCTTAGCAAAGTCCAAAAACACAGCATCTACCTGAAGGCCAGCATCCAGTGCTTTGCTCCACATATGGTGAGTAAGGACTAGCTGAGTTATACAGGAACGCCCTTTCACAAAGCCAGGCTGCCAAACAACATTTTATTCCACCTCGCAGCCAGTCCCATATAGATGTTTTTTCAGGGCAGGAATAATTCTGGTCGTCGTAATTGAAACTTCTCCTGCAAGGTGAGCTCTTTACCGATAAACAATGAGAGAAATAAAGTAAGTTGGGCAGCTACATTCCTAAAACCACTACATTTCATATCACACTTCACTCAACACCCTAACACGTTAGCCTAAATTACATTGAAACTTTTTATTATTGGCCTTATTGAGGCAATACAAATCCACATGTATATGTCTTGAGTTGGAAGCTTCACTAACCAATATGGTTTTGAAATGTGATGAGTAGCATTGAAAACAAACAGTCGCCGCCGACTGTGGTTGCGGCAGGGGTGCCCCAAAAGAAGAAAGCTTTACTCACCGCTGACCATCGCGCGGTGCTCCGCACTGTCATGATACTAATCAAGTAATCTAATGTTTTTATTGAAAGGAAGCTAGGTAGAAAGCTTGTCTGAGGGTGAAAAGTTGCTTTTAAAATTCTCTGAACCTGCTCGGTCATTTACTACGACATTACTAAGAGTATCCCAAACGGAAAATCTAGACGGCTACAACTGTAGGCGGGTTCTGCCAACACAGGCAAATGCTTATTTTTTTCCTGGCACATAAAGAAGGAACTTACCGAACAAAACGCTATTTGTTCTTTTTTGCGTTCTAAACTATGCGGAAGCTTACGTGTAATATACTTGAATAAAAAAGGAACTTATTTTAATCATAATTTTCTAAGTAACAATTTCGTCTCTTTTTCGCCTTTAACCATGTGCAAGCTTCGGCCTTCACTTGAGTGATTTCTTGGAGGCTAAAAATAAAAACAAGCAAAAAATGCAACAATTTAGGCTACGATGTCAGTTTGATTATCGCTGAACGTATTCCCTCGGTTGTAGAGTACTATAAATAGTGCCTCTCTATCCCCACCCCCTGTTTCCCCAAGCGTGTTTTATGTTTTAGTGAGATTAAACTTGTATGATGAGTATAAAAACATCTAGACGTCTGGTTTTTTGTTGGTCACGTGCCAGTTTTGACGTCATATCACGTGCTGTAAGGGTTTTTCAAGGAGGGGGGAAGGTGGCTCGTACCTTGGGGTAGCAGAATCAAT
Source organism: Orbicella faveolata (assembly GCF_042242905.1). Lineage (NCBI taxonomy): Eukaryota > Metazoa > Cnidaria > Anthozoa > Scleractinia > Merulinidae > Orbicella > Orbicella faveolata. The sequence goes on along the minus strand of NW_028301539.1, from coordinate 6,733,559 downwards.
GGGACATGTTCCCAAAATGATGCAATTTGAGACTTGGAACCTAATAGAAAACCGTTTCACTAGAAATGCTAGAAATCACAATAAGGTAAATGTCCAGAGAGTTTGCCTTTATTCAAGCCATAACATTCACAACCTTTCTCAACTTTTTTTTTATGTTTTGCTTCTCCAAAAGGGAATGGCTAGCCACCCAATCCACCCCCTAAAGCCGCCCCTGGTATTGTACTTACTTGTTAATAGACTACGCGCATGTAGCTCATGCACTGTGCAGTCAGGATACGAAAGTTCAAACTGGTCTGTTTGTATGCCTTTGTCGCATCTTTCCTTTCTGTACTGGGCGTTTTGGCAGTGGTCCTCCTTGGCCACTACTCCTTGTTGACCTGTTCTAAGTATGGTATCAATAGCACCACTGTCTTGCACGGCGCCGGTGACAGTAGGCGTGTCCATTTGTCCTGTTTCCAGCTGTTCATTGACGACGTTACTTTCAGCCAAACCGTGCTTTTCGCCTTGCAAATTGTTAAGAGGCAGAAGCAAAGCCAGACAGCAGGATAAAGAGCAGTGCGGATTTTTGCGCCATTCCGTGAGGTAACGATAGAGGATCAGTGTGTACTGAACTGAAAGCAAATGAGAAATAGAGACAGGTTTTCCATTACTCCCAGCAAAATAGTTTTAAAACTCTTTTTAAACAGCTAAAATAGTTCGTCTTCTGTGATTGGCGCGGTGATGATACTCAGTCAAGGGATTGGTGACTAGTATTTCGACAACCTGGCCGGAAGTGATCACTGTCTCAGGCAAGTGAAAAAAAAAAAAGTGAAAAGCTGTTTGTAAGTCGATGGTCCTTGGAATCGATATTTCAGATTATATTGGCCTCAAGACTCGCAAATAGTCAGCACTGGTCAGTTGATGTCAGTTTCGAAAACTCTATCGAATCAAGTCAATGTCGTTCTGGATTGAGGTCAGCGTTTTTTGCGTGGAATTTTTGAGGATGAATGTATCGTTTGTAAGGCTCTGGTAGATTCTAGAACCGGTTTTAACAGAGTTTTGAATGTATGGTTTTGTTCCCAATTTGAGTCTTGTAATCAATACCTTAAGGCTTTATTCTAAGTTTATTAATAATTCAAATACTTGAATGAATCCAATTGCAATTTTGAAAACGTTTTCCCTCGTAAATACTCCTTTCTTTGGCCACCGTAGCTTAACAAGAAATAAGACGCAGGCGACTGCGGTGATAAACATGACGAGAAAACGCAATGATGGAAAACAAATTTTTTGGTTTTCAATTATTGCGTTTTATTGTCATGTTTATCAACGCAGTTTGTGTTTCATTTCTCGTATTTGAAATGATCATTGGGATCTCGACGCTGCTACAACCCAACGATTCATGTGTGATCCGTTTAGATGTGTTAATTCATTAAATTACAATATTCAGAGGGGAAGCGGCTTGAGCCTTAGCTGGTTTTCATGCGGGTCGTCTATCCTGGTCGAATTGGAGTTTGGTTAATGTTGGTTTTTCAGGACGGAGGAAAACCAGGGAACCCGGAGAAAAACCCTCGGAGCAAGGCTAGAACCAACAACACACTCAACCCACATATGACACCGGGGCGGATTCGAACCTGGGCTATCCCTGCTCCACGCATTAATAATAACAGGAGTATCCTACCAACAAGAAGGCCAATCACCGAAACGTTTGCTCCAAGTACCAGTATCCTGAATAGGACTGCGTCTGCGTATTGCTCGCCTGAGCTAAGTGTGTTCTCTGCTGGGATTCTACTGACAGCTCCAACAGCTAAGTTGACAATAGTAACGGCAAGAGATGTGGACATCAATCTGTTCTCGAACGCGTCTTGCATGGGACGGATCCAGGAGAACAGCATTCCATACATCCCGGCGATAACCAGTGTTAAGCCAATGTAAGATCTGCTCTCTTGTCCCACCAGAATCAGAGCGGAGGTTAAGATCACTTTACGAGACATTTCAACAGGTTCCCAGTACCACGAGCGAGGTTTGTAGTTTTCAAAAAGAAAACGCAATCCTGTGATCATTTCCATGCTGGGGCCTGGCTTATGACAACTTTCTGCACCTTTTGAAGCAAACAGTACCCTTCTCTGTCTCCACAGAGCGACGAATGAGGCTGCAGGAAGAGCAATGACATAGACAGCGGCTATGTACGCCCCCATGAGTAAATACTGGTACTTTGAACCTTGACATTTTGTCATGTAATCTGCCTTCAGGTACCTATGACAAAACACTTCGTTTCCATCTCGGCAAAGGTCTTGGCAAGCAAGAGGCAGAACAGCGGCTGTCTTAGAACACGTGCTCAGGTACGTCACGTACAGGACGAAAAACAAGTTTTTATACACCAGCTCTTTTGTCTGTGATATCCTTCTCGACTTTTCTTTGACTTCCAAGATTCGGCTTTTCAAGATGAGCGCTTTTCTTATTCCGTAATAGATGCCAGACAAGCAAATAACCGCAGCGTTTATTGCCATCATCGCAAATAAGCTTCCAAATGCATCGAGCTGTAGGCCTGTGAAAAGGCATTGAATGGGTGCAATCTGAAGTATGTTCAACTGTAATACTCCCGAATACTTAGCGATACCCTCCAAGGAATCTGGCCACTTAATGTACGAGAATACCTCAAGTAAGCCGTAAGTAACCTGATAAAAGCCAATTACGATTTTGAGTTTGGAGAAAAACATGTCTATGAGTGGCAGTTCTCTGGCCTTCTTATCTTTTCGTTTGTTTGTCCAAGCCAATAATGCGATGATTATGAATAAAATGACAGTGATGATCGACAACTGCGCCACAATCCACTTCTTTGATGGACATTTTGTGCAGATCTGTAACTGCTTATAACATCCTGAGCTGCACACCGCACAAAGTGGACCTTCGTAACCAATCTCACATGGGGAATCCAAACCACCCTTGCAGGATCCCTCAACCGGGCATTTGTAAGGCGTAGGTATCGGATGAGGAAATCGTACGCTGAAAACATCCAATGCTGGTGAAGATGACAACATATTTGCAATAAAAAATCTGTAACGCTCTTTATGTGTCTCATTTCGCCATTCCCACCAGTGACCAGATTTCAAAGAAGCATAATCGTCTTTGCATTCCAGTCCTCCTTGTCCACATTTGTAACATTTATCGAACATATCCGTTCGATAAAATTCTTCCAAACATTGACAAGCACGGTATCCGGCGAAAAAGTCAGTTTCAGTGCCTAGAAAGATTCAAAATAACTAGTTTTTGAATGGCATAGTTTTATCATATTACGTCAAAGTTCATATACACACAAGGTGAATGCATCCTATGCTTTCAAAATTGTAAAATCGTATCCACTAAATATATACATAGTAAACGCAATTTTTGTACCAAAAGTGAAAATTATTTTTCCTTATCGCAGTCATGGACACCTGGGATCTCGTTGGGGGAGTCAAAGATTTTATTTTTATTTTAGTAGGCACTATGTTTATTTAATTACAAAAGATGGTATTTTAATTTGTATCTAAATACTAGGTGTCCCCAATAAGAAGAGGGGTGAAACATTAGCTATGATGTCTATAGTCATCTAAAGTTGTTTCTTTATATTTGTATAGGCACATGTAACAAGGCTGTTGATCAAAATCCAACATGCTAAAGGAATTATAAAGAAAGTTTCTGATTACAATAAGAAAACAACAAGCTAGTTCAGGGTCACCTAGTGGACAAGCTCTGCAATCCTGAGTTCTCGTTCCTGGTGTTTTGTCATATGGCACGAATGAACCATTAGGACACTTCTTACAGTTTGTGGCCACGTAACCGACATCGTTAGAATAAAACCCTCCTGGAAAAATATTGTAACAAAATACAGTTTGATGCGAGACAAAAACCAGCCTTGAGTGCTGTTGTGATATTCTTGGGTTATAGGGTAGGTGTTGGTTCGATTAGTCGTGTTAGATGGTACGAAGCCAAAACTGGACTGAATTTCGTTCATTCCCAATATTCCTTCTCCCCTGGTATTTACTTTCTAAAATATTAAAATCCACACCTGCCTCGTTATACTTTTAGTGCTGCTGTGCACTTGACATCAATATCAAGCATGACTGAAGCCGGCCATGAACTTATTAGAAATTCAAGGAATTTAGCTATAAGTAACTGTCAAAGCCCTCGAAAGGAAGGCAAAAGGATAAAATCGTTTTTGCTAACCATATAGGCCGAATCTAGGGACTAGATCATGCGCCAGAGTTCTCTTGGCGGGATGCATGCATAATCAGAGAGTGATAATCTTGCAGTGAAACTCTCACATACCTGGAGGGCATTGTATACATCCTTCAGCTCCTTTAGAGGAAAAGTTGGAGAATGTTCCCACAGGACACGGTAGAAATGTGTAAGAATACGAGTCATTGTTAGGTATTCCTTTGAATCCAGCGGCCGCTAGAGCGGGTTTCAAAAACAGGCTTTCCTTCCAATGAGCTTCGACTGCTTCTTCATTGGAATTCAGAGGATTCCTGGAAAAAGAATCGAAGATAAAGAGAGGGGGGAAACGAATTGGTTTCCAACGACGCGTTATGTTTTTGTTGTAACCTTAAGCAGTCCGGCCAAGCATTTTAACGTCATTAATTGATATGGTGACGTCATCATTCACAAATTATTCACAGCAGAGAGTATATGTCTATGTAGTTTATCGAAAAATGATTTCCTTGAGGCCGGCTAGAAAACTGTGACGCGGCGATAGCGATATGATCTCCAAACAGCTGCCATCTTGGTTCCTTCATTTTGGATATCTTGATTTTGCCATGATGTCAGAAACGTGATTGAATTAGGCTACGAAAAGAATCCTTATATGATCCAAACATGTATTTGTTTATTCCAGAAAAATTAAATATTGTCATTACGACCGAAAAGTTGATTCAAAATGTTGCCCTGCCTGGCAGCACTTTCAAAATATGATTACCATGGTAACTCGATATTTAATGAACCTGTCTTTTCAGCGGCTTTGCATTTTGGCTTTACTGTATGAACATGGTAGATAGAAGATATAGGGTTCGGTCTTTCCTACGTACAGAACACATGCATGTTAAAACAAACTAAGGAAGGTTTTCCTTTTCTAATACAAACAGGTATATTGTGCAGCGTCTGTGACCAAGTAATTCAAATTTCAGTATTCTAAGCGTTCTATTCTTTATCACTCTGAAACAAAAAGAATATATTCCATTGAAATTACAGTTATTTCTATTTCTTAATCAAATGAAAAGTTATTTAAAGACAAAACATTCGTACAGAACTAAATTCACATAACCTTAATCTACTTGCATTACTCTACATTGCTCTACTTATCACATTACTGTACTTATTGCATGAACCTACTTATTTCTTACAGAACATCACTCGTAAATAAGTTACTCTCCATTTTGTCCTTACATTTCTACTTGTTATTTACTTTGTTTTCCTCGGTTACCAGCTATTTACAATTAACGTACACTAACTTTTTTTAAAATTGCTTAAGTTATCTACACCTAGCTAGGAATACTTACACTATAAAAACAAACTGTAATTAACTATACAATGTGCCCTACATTTCATTCATTGCAAATTTCTGCTGGTGACCAGTTGTCAAATAGCTTTGGCAACTAAGGAATCGTGATACCAAGGCGGTGGCTTAGGTATACATGTATATCAATACTAGCGATGTTTCTTTAATATTCTAGTTGGCGGACTCACTGGTGCATATTAATGAAGGGACGGTACTTGACAGTGAAATAATGAAATTGATTAATTCCAAGAGACGATGGATGATTGTTTCTTGTTAATTCTTGTTAAAATAATTGTATCAATACTTGAGAAGGGCCCATTTTTCATGATATAAATTAAAAAGGTTACAGTTATGAATTAAGACCATGCACGGAGGTCGCTGAAGCACCTAGAACTCAAGATGCATTTGATGACAAGGAGGTAATCCGAAATTTAGTTAAGTTGATTAGATTAATCAATTATTGATCATTAATTGTGTAATTGGTGGAGTATCGCCCCATTGTTCTTAGAACTAGATACATTACAGTTGTAAATCAAGACCACGAAGGCCGTTGAAAGACTCCAGATTTAATATCTTTAGCTTCGTCCGCAGTAAGTATCTGGAAAAAAAGAAAAATATGTTGCACGTAAAAATAAATTCAAGGAACAAATAATTTCAAAGAAGTCTCTGTTAAACAGTAAGTTTAGTATTTATAATTTATTATTTTTTCGAATTGAATATGCTTGTAATCCGTTTTGTTTTGCGACCATACAATGTACCGTACGAATTTAAAGATATCTCGTATTCGATATTCCTTCGACACACTGTAAAAAAAATTCGAAACTGTTTGCATGTAAAAACTGTAAGACTGGCACTACAAAATAATACACCAGCCTCATTGATTGTACGCCATATTGGATTTCATAAACCCAGAAAAGAGGTTTGGCTGTAGAAAACCAAACGAATATTTACCGAAGTTGTTACTTACATTTTTAAACTGTTAACACCTCGTGTGAATGCTCCTGGTTGGATTGTCTTAATAGGATTGTCCGATAGTATTCTTAAAAGTTGACATCAACAATATAAAGATATAGTTAGAAAGCCAAATTTATCAATAGTTAGCAATTACGCTAAGGTCCCGACTTGTCTAAGGCCCAGCAGTTGTCTGGATGCGATAAGCTGGTTAATGCTTTTACCTAGTGGTTTCTTTTTAGTACGCTTTGGTGGGCATATCAGGAGAGTTTAGCCAATTAAGCTTGGTATTGTGACGAGTCGTAGTCGAGCCAACAATATCCAAGTCGCACCCAGAGGGTATTATATGGGTGCGTTCCCTTTGGGGTGATCTGGATCAGGATCAGTGATCCAAGATCACTCGGATCATAGTGCATCAAAGAAACCGATGAATCCGTGATCAGAGTGGATTCATCGGTTCCTTTGATGCACCATGATCCGAGTGATCTTAGATCACTGATCCTGATCCAGATCACCCCAAAGGAACGCACCCTATATCAGGTATTTGTATTAAGCCAAATTCGGCTAGAAATATAATCCGGCCACGTCAGGTCTGTGGCATGATATTGCAGGATATAAGGCCAGTATATATGGCTTCTGATTGGCTAAGGGTGAATTTGAATATGTTAATCATAAAAAACAGGGGAAAATAACCCAATTATTTTTTCAATATAAATGGACACGTCAAAGGATGGCCGTCAGGAATGTAGGATTTACTTTAAGTAAATAACTTTCTTCTCTTGAAGGGTTAAAATTGCTGTCGATTATCGAACAATAAACTGTTAGGAAAGAAAACCACTGAGATTCGCGGATTCTCATTAGGACACTTTAAATATCAATGGATTAAAAAAAAAATTGTTCCGCACTTCACAAAGAAAAACGTGCAAATTACGATATGTTCTAGTACATACAGATTTTTAAGAAAGACGCTGTCCACAATGGTATCACTTGGTATAGCTGTGATCTTGTTATTGTGCAGAAATCTAACAATCAATTTATGGACTAAGTATCTCTCAAATAAAGTACTACTGCATATAAGTGTAATTGACGAGGGGTGAGCTCCTATTGGTTATTAACTAGGCGTGCGGTAAAGATGGCTGGAATATATGGGCCAAGTTCTTCTTTTGCGTGTTTATGGACCGCGATATGGTATCATAAAAACTAGCAGATAAACTGCATCTTTGAATGAAATTTTTTTAGTTCTGTTCTTTAAGTTTTGGTTCACGGTATTAGTAAATTTAATCCAAGAATAAACATTCCTCACCAAATTTCCAATCAAATTGTATTTTCCTTTCAAACAATTTAAAGAGTTGCCTAGGAGTGTAGGGTATTTGTCGATTGATAAATTTTCCACAAAGAGACTTTTTACCTCAAAAGAGCAGCTATATACTTTGAATTTGGTGGGCGGATAGAGTACAAAAACAGTTTTCACGGGAATAGATTTGCAGGAGCTCTTGATCATCTTATTTCTGTAAGGAGTATCCATAGTTGCAATACTAGGTTTTTCAGGAGAAATTCTTACGCCCTCCCAAAAACTCGAACTAATTATGGCAGCTTCAATATAAGATTTCAAGGTCCTAAAATCTGGAATGATATCAATGATGATGATGAGCTTTTACCTCTCAGTCAATTTAAAACTTAGTTAAAAGAATTGTTTCCTTTCAAAATTACTAGTTTTTTTTTTTTTATCTTATTATTAGATTGATTATTTCTGACTCCTGGCTTGTTTGTCTGTGATGCTGTGTGTGCGTGAATGTGTGTGTTTTTGTCTGTTTGCATTTATTTTTCACCTGACCTTAATAATAATCCCTTATGAACTTGATTATGGCTGCCCTGCTATTTTAGCCCTCGTAGTTATTAAGGGTAGCCAGTACTCTATTTTTAATCAGATGAAATTTAAACTGAACTTTGTATTTATATGGGTACAAATAAAATGAAATTGTTGTTGGCCCGTTTGAAAATGAGTTTTTTTTTCGAAGTTGTCGAAAACGTTAAACTAGGATCTTAATTCAAAAAATTACAATTTCGGAGATACTCACACAATTTGTACATTTTTCAAACAGGAAAGCAGGCCCTTTGGTAAATGTTGAAGTTTGTTGAAGGAAAGATCTCTGCAGATAAAAAGTATTGTAGATGAATAATTTGGCTTTTATAAGTACTATCACTGATTATATTGTCTCTGAATTTTCTCGAAATTTGAATGCTGGTTAATTGGCTTAAGCATCAGTAAGAAATGGCTTTATAGGGTAACGGTTATATAGTAAGACTTTTTAATAATCAGAAATCGAAAAAATTCTTTTGATCTCTGAATTTCTTTACTGAGTAGAGAGACAAAGGAAGACAAACAGAGGGAAAAATCGAAAGAGAAAGAAGGAAAGAAAGAAAGAGAAACGAAAGAAGAGAGAAACGAAAGAATCAATAAAGGCAGGAAAAAATAAGGAATAAATGAAGGAGGAAAGGAAGAAAATAAAAAGAAATTAAGAGGAAATCCGATAGGAAATCGAGCGAAAGACAGAAATCTTGTACCAGAATAATGTCACGTATATTAAAATCCTTTTTGTATTTTCTAAAAGCTAAAGCTATGAGAAATTGCCTGAAGTAACACCAAAAACAATTTTTCATATGAACTCGATAAAATATATTTCAAAGTTCAGAGAAATTGTGGAAACACAGGCAAAATTTCATCATCAGTGTCATTTCACCAGTACTTTCAAGTGTTTCATATGAACTTCAAAATGTGTTTTCGACATTTAATTTGGTGTTGTTAGTAGTGATTTCTTTTGAGAAGATATTTAAAACAGTCGCACAGAAGTTTGCGCTTTGATGCAAGTAATCTTAGTACAAAGTTTTTTTTCCTCTTGTTACTCGAACTTCAGGTGGATATCATTAAACTTACAGATACATCAGTACTTTTAGAGGGCAAAACACATCGCCTGTTAAGTTATGAATATTGTTTGAATCCAGTTGCCTGTAATAGGAAAGTAGAGCTTTAAAATCAACATTTAGGACTTACAGAAATTTAATGTTTAAAAAGCAAAGTTGTATTTTATTGACTGATGGCTCCTGTTGCAGTTTGCACGAATGAAAGTTCGCAAGATGAGACCAGAAAGCATGCAAGCTTAAGACTGTACTAACAGTGAGCTGATGATAACTTACAGATATTTCAGTCTTGTCAATCTTGCAAAAATTCCGTCAGGCAGAAATTCAATAGCGTTAGACGTCAATATTCTGTGTAGTGTATTAAGCGATGAAAAAATGATTTATTTATTTTTGGTTAATTTTAGTTTAATTTTAATCAATTTTAGTTAATTTAACTCATTTTAATGTTTCGTGGCGACGTTCGTAAATAAAAAGACAGAAATATTGTCAAGTTTTAAAACATTAAGACTTTCTGCAGAAACTGGCATAGTTCCAGGCCATGCATAATGTAACAAAGCTGTTTCACTCACAGATGTTTCATCCATGTTGTCTGTGTGGCAAACAACTCGTGAGGTAGAAGTTTGATTGCATTTGAGGTAAGATTTCTAGAAAAGTACATCATTCAATAAGTAAAGCTATCAGTATTGTTAGAGGAGACACAACGGTCTAATGGTTAGTGAAATGGACTCCGAGTACAACAGTTCGAGCCCTAGGTGGTGTCATGCACTGTGTTGTGTTCTTGGGCAAGACACTTGCCTCCTTCCACCTAGGTGTATAAACTGGTACCAGCAAATTTAATGCTGAGGGTAACCCTGCGAGGGACTAGCATACCATCCAGGGGGGAGTATAAAGTTCTACCTGTGGACACCTGAGATAAGTGGAGGTTTGAACTTAAACCTTACCCAGCCTTTATCTAATACCATATTGCCTTATTTGTTTAATTTCTTTTTCTTTTTCTTTTTCGTAAAGGTGAATAAGGAAACGGACTGAGCTCTTTTCTCCATTATTACCTTGGTTATTTTTTTCCTGTGGAAACAACTCAAAAAGCCAACTGTTTCGCGTAACTAATCTATCGTCTCGTACCGATTTCCGTCCGCTAAGCAAACATTTTTAACTTACAGATTGTCCAGAAATGTGAGATTGGAAAGTAATCCATCTGGTAAAAACTGAAGATTGTTTCCAGCCAATGACCTGTGAGGAGTGTCACATGATTAGTAAGATCTCAGGGACACTTTATTTCTCTAGCGGAGTCTTCTGACATTCCGCGGGTATATTCGATATTTTGTAAACGTATAAATCTAGTTCAATCACGAATGCTGTTTTCTGATTGGCTACTCACTATCTATTCTGTTTTATAATATAGATAGGACCCTGCGCGCACTCTGATTGGTCGAAAGCCGATGATTTATCGGAGTGTTTTATTGTTTTTCGCCACATTGCCTTTAGATCATAAAGCAAATGAGGAAGCCTATGCCTTGTGTTACACTGTGATAAAACACTCCGGACATTTCAGAACACTCGAGAAATGCAGAAAACGCTCGCCTGCGGCTCGTGTTTTCTACATTTCCCTCGTGTTCTCAAATGCCCGTCGGGTTTTATCACAGTGTAATACACGGCTTAGGCTTCTTTATTTGTTAAGTAGATAATGAGTAGCCTTACACTGTGCAGTTGTTGACAAAATGGCGGCCGCTTTACGTTTTCAGTGTCAATAGAGAGAATTAAGAGAAAGTTTTGGACGACTAATAGATTTATACTAAAATAGTCAGATTATTCGCTCATAATTTCTATGCGCGATAGAAATCTCGACGTCATAATCTAAATGTTGAAAGTTAACCTGTGATTATATGTATATTCTATATGGTGGACATGGCTTAACTGAAACGGTCCGGGAGATTTTTTTCTTTTCCTTTCTTGTTTTTTTTTTTTTTTAAGGGGGGGCGGGTAGGGGGAGGGGGTATATCAGTATAAACTGGCCCCTATGCACTTACAGAGTCCGGAGATGTTTCAGTTTCGCAAATATACCGCTAGGTATAAATTTTATAGCGTTTTGTTACAACCCCCTAAGAAAGAAACATTGAATCTGTATAATTCCTATAAATTGAAGTCCCGATCTTTACCTTGCAGATATTTCTAAATATTTTCCAACCTTATGAACACGATCCCGTGGTTAGAGGGATTCTCTATCATGTGTAGAGCTAGGTCGCATAGTTAAATAGTCCATTCAATGAACTTTCCTTACCCCGTCCTCTCTATATAGGGGTTGACCTCAGGCTGGAGAAAAGAGACTCTCTCTTCTCTCTCCTGGGTTCAAAACTGATTTAGCGCGGGGAAAGAGAGAGTTCATTTATTACAATAATCATAATCATGTGCAACACAGTGTTTGCAACAATTTAAATTTTTTACATTCAATTGAAACGCGTACGATTCTCACACTGCCATGCTGTGAGATGAAAGATTCATGTCTAAAAAACAGTTTTGTTTCAAATATGAAAAGAAAAATAAATAATCATAATCAAATCATAATCATAATCATAACCATAATCAAAATAATAACCATGATCATAATCATAATCAAAGATTTATATAGCGCCAGTATCCTAATGTTCAAAGGCGCTTTACAATATCAGAGAAAATCTTAAAAATAAACTAAAAATTAAAAACATTAGTCTAAAATAAATTGCAAAATGGCCTTTTTATGAGGCGCTTATTCATTACAAAAACGCTATCCAAGTTTAAAAACACAGGCTGACTCCACTTGCTTGAACCTCTTTGCCTGAAAGAACATTTTTATCACTTTTATTTCTCTGATTATTTATTATTTTACTTAGTATTTATTTACATCAACTCTTAGTGTGACTCAGTTGATAATGGCGTGAATTAGCTCTACGTCGAAACGTCGTTTAAAGCAAAATTTCCTGTTAAGAAATATTTTATCGCAGATATTTATAGTTAAATACTTAGAGAACATCACTTCACCTTCGTAGTAAATAGAGGATATTACATGGGAGCACGGAGTGACCAAATTTATCTTCGAGTGTTGAAAAATATTTTTTAACTCGAGGAGAGAAATTTCGTATCTCCAAGAGACCGTGTAATTTTCTTTTTGTTTATATAAATTTTCACAATACGTTACGACATTTTGGACGATTTTCCGAAGATTTCCGAAGATTGTCCAAAATGTGTCTTAAAACCAGACGAAGGTTTCCGAACACTTTCGGAAAATTTCAGAAGATAACCGAAGATTGCCGAAGACTTCCGAAGAAGATCCGAAGATGTTTCGATCATACACCAACAGATTAAAGTGCAGTCAAAGGGACAAAAATGCTATCAAAAATAATATTCTCACATTTGTGGAAAACGAATGACATCCTTATATGTGGGATATCGTTTTTATCAATTTGTTACCATTCGGTATACCACTAACTTTTATATAATAATATTCGTTAGACCAGTTTTTCGCAGGACTAAGAAAATCTACAGTGTGGGAGCATACTGTGGTTCACTTACAGCGTTTGCAACTTTGTCAGTGGGGCAAAAACCCTATTAGGTAGAACTGTTAGAACGTTCGAGGCCAAATACCTGTAAAAAAAGCGACATTCTGTTAAATTAATAGCTCTTGGCTGAAAATCGTGGACGCGTTTAAGGCATGAGGGGAAACGACATGGCACAACTTATAAATAGACTTTTTTTCAGAAAGAGAACTTTACTTTTTCGTGCTATGTAATCAAATTAAGGAAAATTAATAAATTGGGGCTCTCACGACTAGAACGTCTTCTGAATCAATTAATCTATACTTATCAAGAAAGTAATCTTAGTGCCATTGCTCTCCAACCAGGAAAAAAATCTTTTGATTTGTCACGTTCTTTCGCTTTTATTCTTTTCTGCGTTATTTCAGCAGTGTGCCGGGTGCACTTACAGATATTTAAGATTCCTCAGTGGGGCAAACACATTTTCCGTGAGAAATGCAATAGCGTTTGAGGACAAATCCCTAGAAGAGAACATCCTTCAATTAGCACCGCTAAGAACATGTGAATAACGAGCTAATTGTTAATTCATTGTTATGCTGCATTTGTATCCTTCATCATACGCCTTTAAGAGCGCTATCTGAACAAATTTATAAAGTATCATTGCATTTTGATTGCGATGACTTGCTCATAGCTTTGTTGACAGCTTGCGTTTGGCACATAGGCACGTAATTCTCAGTTACTCATCGCTCAGGCTCTCTCGTGATGCGATGTAATATATCCAACACGAAAGACCGTGTTTGACCACATTTCCAAACACCGAGATCGTAAAAATCTGTGTTAATTAAGATCAGATATCCAAACACCGTTACGGTCATGATTTCGTTTGTTTAATCTTGATAAACTATAAATGAGTTTGAGAAGTTCATCCATTGAATATTAAAGCAACTACTGTAGAGCTTAGACTGTGCGTTTGCCTCGAACGCCGAGAAAGGGAAATGGAGGGAAAGTAGCGAGAGTTGAGACTGCTGGAATCGCTTTGCGAAGGAATTTTCTTCCTCATTCCTCAGTCAAACTCTAATTTTCTTGCGTAGACTTCCAAAGGGGGTAATTCACGGCAGTGTTTCAGCGTTGCAGTACTTAAATATGAATATTTTGCACTTGCGTTGTAAATAATGATGACGAAAGATGCCTTCAGGTTAAAAAGCGCCGTTTTCCTAGCGATGGCATTAGAAAATCAGTAGTTTAAATAAACTTACAAGACATGCAGGTTTGCCAGGTTAGCAAACAAACCCTCAGGAAGAAATGTAATAGCATTTGAAGATAAATACCTGTGAAAGGCAGCGTACGTTCAATAAATAAAAATCCTGGAAAAACTTCTCTTTTTCAAGGAGACTAAGATTCCTGTAAGTAATTCCGCCAACGAATGTGGGCTTCATGATTATTGTATGATCAAATGCAGTAATTCTTGGTCTACCAAATCGAGTATTGCTACTATAAAGCCTTTTTACTCACGTGACCAGTACCCATGCATATTTATTGGAAAAAAACGAAAAGTTTACATAAGAAAAGATTTCAACTCCCACAGGATTAGTTTGGTACATCAACATGGCCACCGTTTCATTATTTTGGGACACCAATATGGCTGCAGGGACCTCATGTGAAAAACGCTCTGTAAGAGGCGCATCACAAAGACCAAAGACAAATAGACTTGCTATAAGCCGTCGCGCCTCCATTACGAAGCTGCTAATCGGAATAGCGATCCCTCGTCTTCGCAGTGTTCAACTTTTTAATATTCATTGTTCCTCTTCCTGTTAATTACTCCGGGCCTTATATACAACAAGTTCACTTACAGCCGCTCTATAACCTTCAGTTCTGGAAACACATCGTCAGGTAGAAATGTTATAGCGTTCGAGGCTAAGTTTCTAAGACAATGAACCAGTCAGTGAATACCATCCGTCAGATCATTGAGGTAAATTTAGTATTGGATCAAATCGTCTACAATATAGTCATAAAATACTAATAGCTCTAGATAAATCCGGTGTCATTGCGATACAATATGACGCCATTATTTCAATTTTGGGTGAAATTAAAGCAATGTAATTTTTCTATCAATGTTTTCATCACGTTTGACTGCACAACCACAAAACTGTAAATGTTTCTGATGTCTATGAACACTTTGTTTTACATTTACGACAATGGCGTCGTTATGACGTCATAGATAATGAAATATAAGCCATTTTGGATCCGCCATTTTGAATTACTTTGACATGAATGGATTTAGAGACATTGTACGTTTAGGAAGTAGTGTAAAATAACTTAAGGAAGTGGTCAATTCACCTTTCAGGCTTTATATCCAACAACCCGGCGTTAACATCGAGAGCAAACGTTTTCGTGAACGGAAACTTACAAATTCCAGATATTAGTCAGATTAGAGAGCATTCTCATTCGAAGATGTGAAAAGTTGCTTGAAATAACTTCCCTGAAACAGATAACAACGTTTCTGTCTGTATCAATTCGAAAATATACAAATTGAATTATTTAGGGATCAGAGATGGCGCAGCGGTGAGACCGCTCGCCTCCCACCAATGGGGATCGGGTTCGATTCCTGCCAGGTGCCATATGTAGGCTGAGTTTGTTGCTGGTCCTCGCCTTGCTTCGAGGGTTTTTCCCGGCTTTCCTCCCTCCACAAAAACCAACACAGCTAAGGCCGATGAGGCTTCCTCTTTGAATATTGTAATTTATTTATGACCTCTTACCGAACCGATTTCCATAAATGCGGCAAGTAAAGCTTTTTAGAAAGTACAGTGACAACTGTTAAAATGAAATGGTGTAAATTACCAAGAAATTAATATGGGTAATCAAATGGTGACAAGTGACATTAGGAAAAAGTTTCACGCGCGTTTTGTCAAAATTCTAATAATTATTTGAATTTTGACAAAACGCAAGTGAAAATATTTCTTAATTTGATTACCTTTTTAAAACATATTGGGTGACATATTACGCCACAACGGTGGGCGTCTGACTTGCTCGCTGTATCGAGAAATTTCGCGCAATTTTGGCACTTCTGTAATTTCACATGTAAAATTATTAATTGAAGCGAAACTTTCACGCCAAAATTATGGAGTAATTTGTCACCCATGATATTACAAATGCAATTTTTGATCTTACAGCCACTGAGTCGCTTTTGGAACGCAACGAAGATATGCGAGTAAAGTTAAATTTCTACAAGAAAGGTAATTTCCTTCATTATAGCTTCTCCATTCATAAGAGCATCGATTTCCACAATCTAAGGGGAAAAAAAATACAAACTTGAATTCTGGACCATTAAAATTGTGCCGACATGTAAATGGCGAAAAGCCTATGGAAGACTGAGGATCAAATTACTTAAACATGGAAACAAGAAAAAGGAATTATTCAAATAAGAGAGGCAGGGTTTCATATATAACATTTCCAAACATCGAGGAGATTGCTAAGAATACGACGGGCTGTGGAGTATTTCTGACGAGTTTCGAGGTGTTTGGAGATGCGATAAAACAATGTCACTTGCGTTTGAAATATCTTCCCAATTGCATCTAACTAAGCAAAACCGTAAAAATAAAATGATAAAAATCTGTCAATTATGAATACAAATCCAAACGTCGCCACGACTATAAATCATTGAACATTTACTAGCAAGGTAAACTGCATGAAATCATTTATTCCTGAGGGAAATAAAGTGTAATTTAATCTTTTAAAACTTTGGTTATATTACGAGACAACAATGATTATTGCTAGTTCTGCTAGAAGGGACGCTTTTGCAGTCTATTCTTAGCTTTTTACACTATCCACGGTGTATGGCTACTTTGAAAATTGAGTAATTCGGTCTCGTTAAGAGAAAAGGTATTAGATGTTTTCTTTCAAAATATGTCTCACCGTTAAATATGACTGAGAACTCTTTCACGTCGGCTCCATACTTGCCAGTGGCCACACAAGAGTAGTTACCTTCTTCGTTCAACCGAATGGTTACATCAGTCTGTGTTGTATTTATTATTACAGTGGAGTTTCTTGTCAGTGCTGTGTACACAGGAGGAGTTCCTTTGGTTGAACACACGGACAGCCTGAAGCCCGGCAATGTTCGTACCACGGGCTGTTGCAATATCACTTTGGGAAAAACTGTCAAAGATTGAAAAGTATGTGAACTATTAACTTGAGGTAAAACATTTGTGACACCTTAGCGAATAGGAAATACTAAGTTTCGAGCTTAAGGGCTCCATATCTAACACCCGTATCGA
This sequence comes from Orbicella faveolata, assembly GCF_042242905.1. NCBI lineage: Eukaryota > Metazoa > Cnidaria > Anthozoa > Scleractinia > Merulinidae > Orbicella > Orbicella faveolata. The sequence continues at coordinate 6,716,400 of NW_028301539.1, read as the reverse complement.
CAAATTTTGATACTTGCCTGGCGGTAAGTCATATATAGCTATATATGCTCTCACTTTTACTTTTTAAATGCATGACTTACCAGCCGAAGTTATACTAGCCACAGAACCTAGTCAGTTCATCGTAACATGGAAATTTAAATAGAGGCAGCAAAAATGTTGTTTTCAAAATAAATATGCAGCATTTTCAAGTCTACCAAATCTAGTTGAGCAAATGATCTGATTTTGGCTTTACATAGCTACAAACATAGCGATAAGTACAAAAAATGGTCCTTGAGAGGAGGTTTTGTGCGTGGCGTATAAATAGCCCTTTCGACATTTTGCGTTTGTCAACCATGGCAACAAGATTTTTGTAAGGAGGACTTCGTCATGTATACATCACAACACAAAGATCTATTTTGTGCCTCAGTCTTCTGGCTTATACTTTGTAATTGCCTTTTCCTGAATCACACATTTAGCTGGATAATTTTGGTAAAGTTTAAAACAGTCACTTACCATTAAAGCACTACTTTTTATCACGAGCCTTTCGCCCTTCTCTTCTCTGGGAAAGAAGTCAGACAACGTCCCACAATACCTTGCTACTATTCTGTGAAAAACCTGAAGATGCATTCGTTGCATTCTAACTTAGTCTACTTACCAATTGGGATAGTCGTGAAAAATATAAAAAATCCTCTTCGTTGCTCAATGTCGTCAGAGTGGAATGTGATCATCACGTGGTCTCCAGTTACAACAACACTCCTCCCTGTCTCTTCGCCACAGTATATGCCAAATGTGTGACTTTTACCATCGGTAATCTTCAAGTAGTCATAGCTAACATTATAAAAAACAGTATTTTTTTCACGTCATATGCATAAATATTTTTACTCTCACGCGATTGGTCAAAACGCGTCACTTGACTGAATATGACCCAACATCCGAGTGATATTCCCCAACTTTAAAAATACCTCTCGTGTTGCGAAAAATACTTGAAAGATAATAAACACAGTAGCCTACATTGGACTTTAAAAATGTGCTGGGATATTTTTCTCTGGACATTAACTGTTCCTGGAAGCAAATATTCGAGCATACTTTCGCGCGAAGTAGAGGCTGTAGATTATTTATACATCAATGATGAATTATAGTTCGAGATCTCTGAAACTGAGGGAAATTTTTTTTTTTACTTCTAGTAGAGATGCTTACTCGCAATAACCAAAATCTTCTTCCAAGTGAAAATCTTCAAATGAAATATTCAACGCCATGCCTTGTGGGATAACAATGGAATAAACACAGTGCAAATCGCTTGGGTAATTGTTTGGATATCCGGGACTTTTCAGGGAGTTGTTTACCAAAGAACCACATCCTGCTAGAAGGAAAAAAAAGGTTTGTTTAGCAAATTCCTCGCAACAACTAAGTAGCTTGTCTGGCTTGTATTGAAAAAATAGACGGTGTTCGAGTGCTTGTTTTGATGAGGAAACCCTGGTAAGCAGCGAATAGCTGGAGTTTACCTTTCATGGATAATGAACGAGCAATTTTGTTCGAAGTGCGAAAATATTTTCACAGAAGATAGCTGAAGATCGTAAAATCTTCAAAGTAAGGGAAGAATTAAACAATTGATGGATCCAAATACTCACACAGTTTTGTTTATAATGGAAAATTGATAAAATACACAGAATTAGGTTTGTTATATTAAGTAAATCTGGTTATCCTTGTCAATTCCAATGAGGTAAAACTAACTTTCAAATCAGCTCAATATAGCCATCGGAGGCGAAGAGGCAATTTTTCATGACGATATAATTAGACATAAAATTAAAACAACCGACAGTGAAATGGACCGCTTCTATGATGACACTCAATATGTAAAAATTTTCGTATTTTTCATATAAACAGAAATCCACCTTCATAGATCAATTGATCATGCCGAATTTAGTAAATATTATACGAAGTTTCAAAAGAATCTGTTATAAACACATGGAAATAAATGAATCAAAACTTGCCAATTCGTGTAAATAAATGTATGCCCTGGGACAAGCGCTTGCCCCCTGGCGTACATTTCTGGTATTTCTTCGTTAACATTGATAACTTTGGGGCTTACTTTTTGCTTGATTGGAAAAAAAAAAATGCGAAAGCGTGAAATCTTCGAAGTGGTCCTCTATTATCTTCATAAATCGATCTTTTTCTTTATCCGTTTGGCTGTTTATAGTATCTTTTGTTTTTTCTCCGTGCCCTTCCGGAACTAGCCCACTTTGAACAAAATTAATTTTTTCGTATTCAGCCGCGGTGCCAGGAGACAAATAATGTCTCGCTCAATTTGACATGTAAACAGTTTTAACGTTCAGATTTGCATTTCTTCGAATCTACTCCCACGTCAAATTAGAAGCATATATTGGAATTTTTCAGGCAGCTTCCTAATTTGCCAAGTTCGACCAAAATGTGAGCTAGACGTGAAGGGAAAAAGCTCTCCACTTAACTTCTAATTGTCTAGGTTATACACATAATATAAATTTGACACCACTCTTTGAGGACAACGAGCTGTCATGTGGAAGCGTTCTGGCTCTGAACATATCCATTTTCTAAAAAAAAAAAAAAAAACGGAAAAAGTTGTTCTTACCCTTAAGAGCAAAGACGTTCTCCTGTTTGCTCCAAATTAGCACAAGGACGAGTGGTAGGAACAGCATTTTGAAATTGTTGACGGACTTTTCTTCCATTTTTTCACAAATATCGTCCCTTAATAAGGATGTATCTTTCCTGCAAGTAATAAAAGCTAAGTACTGTTTAGCTTTGTTTACCACCAGATAGCCTGTGAGAGAAAACCACTGTTGGAAGCCCTTGAAGAATAGAGCTCGTTATGATGAGCTCTCGTCTGGTCTACCGGGCCATGCTTTTAGTTAATAAAATTAAAATAATGAAAATATATCATTTTATGTGTATCAAGAATAATTGTATTTTCCATTCGCGAAACAAACACGAAACATTTTTGTATTTTTCTGGTCAGAAAATTCATCTAGAAGTATAACTTCGAAAATTGAAATGTCTTCAAATAATATTGAAAAACTTACGTAAAACAGCTAATTAAACACGATAGAAGATACTAAACAGAGAAGATGCTGTCCACAAAAATGATCACTATACGAACGGAACGTTGAAAGTGAAATATAAACGAGAAGATCATTTTGGCAAACCTTATTCTTTTTAGGTGATTTGTAGAATTTTATAAAGCTAATATTTTCTTGTAGTGCTACATGAATTGTCATTCAAAGGAAACCCACATGTTTTGATCACTGAAATTTAATAAATAAACGTTTTTTAAGAATCTCGTTTTTTTAATTTGCTATTTGCGACATATTCCAAAGTTCAAGTGTTGAAAGTATTGGAAACCAAAACACTTCGTCGGCCATAATGTATTTCAGAAATATATATTTCAGAGTTTCAACCAGTTAAGAGGTAAAATGGATGGCTTCTTGAACACTCAAGTGAGAAATATTTATGATCAGCACTGCAGAATCACGCAGTCATACAGGTTGAATATTTATGTGAAATATTTATTAACTTTAGTCCTTTCGAGTGAAGGCTTAATTCAGAGACCACCATTGAAATAAGAAATAGGTATCTCAACATGCAAAATAAACAATACATCACTTGCAAAAAAATTCGGACGATTTTCATTTCGGAAGAAAAAAGTGCATGTTCTAAAATACAACATCCGAAATTTAAAGCATCCGAAATATTTACAGAATAGTATAAAACTTTTAAGTAGTTTTAAAGCTCTTAGTTCCCTTCATGGAGCGAGCTCTTGTTGAGGCACTGGTTGAAATACATAAGAATTTGTTTTATTTTGTTATCGGTTTTTCTGTTAAACCTTTAGGGTGCGGTAAAACTATCATTTCACTGATATTGTTTCAGTCTTATTTGTTTTGCAGGAGCAAA